>NC_133333.1:180390752-180690752 GCF_042186555.1 Aquarana catesbeiana
CCTTCTTCAGGAGGTGGGGGGTTCCTGGTGTCCTCAGACATCCGGAGTCTTTTCTCCCCTATGAGAATGAAACAAAAGGTATACTTAGCACACTGATATTTGAGGCCAGAAATAGGAATATGAAACATTGCTTGGAACTGGGGTAAAATTGTCTGTTTTGGCAGAGTTCCAAGCTGAAGACATGATTTTTTCCCCTTACCAAAGCTGGAATGCTTACCTTTTTTGGACAAGTTTCACACATGGAGACACCCCAAATATCCTTTGGAGCACCTGTGTGGGACACCCTAAAAAGTTTGTTCTTGTGTCCCACACTAGGGCTCCTGAGTCCAGATGTGTAAACAGCTGCTGAGTGTCGTCTCCTTACATTACACTGAATCAAGTTTGCAATTGTTTCTATATTCAAACACATCTAGACAACAATGTCCTAAACTTCTTTTAATACAAATTAGCATGACCAAATGTAGTTATCCCTGTATCTGCCCAAAACATCGTATTTAGTTGGCAAACGAACAATGTTTACTGCAACCGATTTACTGTGCCCACGAATATGAAAGCAGCCCTTTTAAACTGTACAACAGTAAAGAAAAGCACATGGAGCAGCATGCAAGTAATAATAACAATAGGAACACAAGCACTTTCTTGATCCTTCTGTATTGATCCTGCTCCCTCAATTTCAGGTCTGACCAGTGTTTCTTCAATTGCTCCTTGGATCGTCATACCCTAAAATTCCTGTGCAGACTCTTCACCACTTTAGTCATGATCTTGGCCTTTCTCACATTTGGGTTTAGGTACAGTCCATACTTCCCGTCATAGTCGGCCCTCTTCAAGATGTCCACCATCTACACCAGGGGTCTTCAAACTATGGCCCTCCAGTTGTTCAGGAACTACAATTCCCATCATGCCTAGTCATGTCTGTGAATGTCAGAGTTTTACAAAGTCTAATGGGATGTGTAGTTCCGCAACAGCTGGAGGGCCATAGTTTGAAGATCCCTGATCTACACCATCTCTCCAAAGGCCATATTTGAGGCCTTAAATCTCCTGCAGGATCGGGACGTTTCTGGCTCTGGGCTTTCCTCTTTGTTACTGCTATTATGCACCTGCTGTGTCGCCGCCATGTTCCTCTCCCACTGCGATGAAAGAGAAGGGGCGGGGAATATTCTAGAAAGAACGTCAGGGGTGGGAGATGTGGGTGGAGTTTCACGCATGTGCAGCGTATATAAAGCTAACACGCGTGTGTCATACTTACGATCTGTGAGTGGAGGAAGTGCCGATCGTGAGAACGAAGGTAACATTTTAACTTGGGACATCAGTGGCCTATACTGATTCGAGATTGAGGCCTATATTGGGATAAGATTAGGAGAGTTTAGCCTGATATTAGTGTTTTTGTCTTGTGTTTTGTCTTGCAGCAAATATGAAACAATTCAAAGACCCGGAATTCATGGGCCAGTTCATAGACATATACAGGGATATGAGAAATTTGTGGGAGGTTAAAAACCACTTATATCGAAATAAACCAGCTAGGAAGGCATCGCTGGAGAAACTGCTGCAATTTGTGAAGGTGCACGTTCCCGATGCAGAAATCGAGTTTGTGGATAAGAAAATTGGTAGCTTGAGAAGCACATATAGGAAGGAGCTTAATAAGGTCCAGGCTTCCATGAAATCAGGAGCAGCAGCAAACAATGTGTATGTACCCAGTCTGTGGTACTACAAAAGGATGCGGTTTCTGGAAGACCAGATTGAAGTCAGGGAATCACTTTCTACACTTCCATCCACCCTTCCCTCAACCCCAGCTGAGGTTTCCGAGGACCAACCTGGGCCTTCCATCCTGGAAGAAGTTGAGGAGCCCAGCTGGAGCCAGTATAGTATTTTTAACATATTTATTGTCCTAAAATTATTGTTGTTATTATTGATAACGAATGATTTAACAAAAAGTGTTTTACATATCAATACACAGTAGGGGCCAAAAATGATTGTGACAAGAATGAAAAATGCTGGGCTCAGAATGATAGTCTTTTCTATTTCTTAACATTCAATTTGCAACAGTCATGAGCTGAAAATTGTGTGTGATTGATGAACAATAAACTAAAACTATGTCCCTTTTTCATACACAGGAAGACCTCAGCCAGGACGAGGCTCTGGAATGTGTAAGCCAGGAGGAGGCGGGGGTAAGTGTCAGCCAGGAGGTGGCCAGGTCCAGTAGTTTCACCTAATCCCAGATGCCTCCCCTCCGCCTTACAACAAAAAGGGCCAGGAAGGGGAGTAACGTGGAGGAGGAAGCACTGGGCCTCAGTAAGGACGCTAATGCGGCCCCTAAAACACCCCCCCGACGCTGAAGAAGCCTATGGCTGCTATGTAGCTGCAAAATTGCAGCAAATGGAGGACACACGCCTCGTGTGTGAGAATATTATTTTTCAGGCTCTGCAGAAGGGGTTGAGGGGCCAAATTAGTGAGAACATGCACTTATGTGCGCTCGCCCATCCTCCTCCTCCTTCTCCTACCACAAGTACACCTCCAGAGCCTCCAAGGAACGCTGCAGGGAAGTGTGGAGGGAAGGCTGCAAGGAAGACATGAAAGTGATGGCCTGGGTTCAGTTTGGTCTGACAGTACCACAGCCTGGGGACATATATGTCATCTGCTGCTGTTCCTGATCTCTGGGAGTCCTGGACCAGATTATGTTCCCTATTATATGGACTTCCCAGGCTACCAATTTTTAGTTACAAAGAGTTGATGTGTGCCCTGGGGTACAAAGGTTTCGCAAATTCAAGCAGTTTCTCCAATGTTGCCTTCCTCTTTATTATGTTATGAGCCAGAATAAATGGAGATTTTTTTTTATATGAAAATACTTGCCTATGTGTTTTTCTTCAAATAGGACAGTTTGTTTGTGAGTAGGCAGGTACATTTCAAAAATAAAATGTCAAATTAACAAGGGACAACGACCAACCTCCTTGAGCTTTAAAAATACAAGATAATAATGTTGTGGAAACTTGACACACACACAAAATAAAATTATGGAGTACACTAGAAAATAATTTAAAAACAGGAGATCTTGATTAAAAAAAAAAGAAAAAAAAAATGACTATAAAAAATAATTCTAAACATTATTATGGGGATCTGGCTTTAAAAACTAAAAAGATTATTCAGGAGATCACAAGAAATAATAAAGAAATAAGTTTGTCAGAACTCTGTGTGAATATCAGCAGCAAAGCAAATTCATTATTCTAGCATTATAAAGAACAAAAGAATGTGCTGCATTAAAAGATCCAAAAATTGACAGCGTGACGAATGTGCTATCTCCATTACGAACGCTAGTTTTACCAGACCGAGCGCTTCCGTCTCGTACTTGATTCTGAGCCTGTGTGATTTTTTGCGTGTCCGAATTGCAGACGATTGCATTTTCAAATAGGAACTTTTTCTGACCGAAAAATAGAGAACCTGCTCTCAATCTTTTGCTGGCTGGAATTCCATCAGCAAAAGTCCGATGGAGCATACACACGGTCGCATTTTCCAACCAAAAGCGCTCATCGGAGTTTTGCTGGCGGCATTTCCGATCGTGTGTACGCGGCATAATGTGATCAGTCCTGATTCTATACATTGTCACTACTAATGACACTGGCTGGGAAGGGGTTAACATCTAGGCGATCAAGGGGTTAAATATGTGCCTAACAATGTTTACTATGCGTAAGGGGTTGAGCATGATCCATTTTAACTTTGATTAGTTTTGGTGTTTAATAGTGGAATAGCTCCCCCACCTGTTCTTAGGGATAAGTGTATTTAAAACTTGCAGGACTCTACAGTTTGATTTGTTTGTGGTATGTGTAATGTGTGCTGATCTTACAAAGCAATGTGCCGGTTTTCACTCCCTGCTTAGCAGGAAGGGAAAAAATGGCACATAGCTGCTGTCTGTATAAAGCCTTGGTTACAGGTACACTCTCTCTTGTCAATTGCTCAGCCAATCAGTGGGTACTTGCCATAAATCATAGGTTGGGACCTGCTGATCGGCTTGTGCGCAAGGGGACACGGAAGAAAGCTTTGACGTACAGATACGTTACAGTGCCTGTAAAAGCCGACCTGCCACAGTATATGTACTGTGGCGGGTTGACAAACATTTAAATTAAAGTGATCCTAAAGTCAATTTAAAAAAAAAAAAAAAAATACTGTTTTGTTTTCTAAATCTGCCTAGAGTTCAGTGTTAGACCCCTAGTACAGGCAGTCAAAAACAGCATTGGGTATCTGATGATTCCACTTTCATTATTCCACTGTTCTAAATGTCAAAGAAATGTCTCAAGCCAGACCATCAGTAGCGGCGCTCCTGCGCCTTTAAATTCTCATGCCAGAACTTGCTCAAGGAGGGAGGTAAAAGAGAAGCCTCTCATAGTGTAGCATATCCAAATTTTTATTTAAAATAAGGTTAAAAACACACCGGCAGTGTCACCAGATGAATAACAGACACATGCTGACGAAACGAGTAGGTAGGGACCATTGGGACACGTAATTTCCACCATCTTGGAAAGCAGGTGGAGCACAAACCGGTGTTCCTAGGTTGATTTGAATGCTATGATTCCTTCGATTCTTTCATGACCTGCCCTTCACACATCTGATACTTATTTTTCCCACTGACTGGCAGTTGATGATGCATTTAACTCTCCCCTTCCACCTGGAGACTCTATCCCCATGAGTAAGCTCTGGTGGGCAGAGCGAAATGCATTGGGTGTGTGGCCTGTGGGGATCCAGGCTGAGACTGCCATTTACCATCAAATAGCGGGTCTTCCCTTGATGTGCCGCACCTGGGTCATCTAAATACTAATCACAATGGTACAGCTAGCCAGAGGTTATGAGATCTTTGTGAGGCTTTAGTTGCACAAGGAAGCTGGAAAGCAACAATAATTTTATTCATGACAAGAAATACACTATATTGCCTAAAGTATTGGGACACCTGCCTTTACACACACACACACATGAACTTTAATGGCATCCTAGTCTTAGTCCATAGAGTTCAATATTGAGTTGGCCCAACCTTTGCAGCTAGAACAGCTTCAACTCTTCTGGGGATGCTGTCCACAAGGTTTAGGAGTGTGTCTATGGGAATGTTTGACCATTATTCCGGAAGAGCATTTGTGAGGTCAGGCACTGATGCTGGATGAAAAGACCCTGGCTCGCAGTCTCCACTCTAATCCATCCCAAAGGTGTTCTATCGGGTTGAGGTCAGGTTCTGTGCAGGCCAGTCAAGTTCCTCCACCCCAAACTCACGCATCCATGTCTTTATGGACCTTGCTTTGTGCACTGGTCCAAATCATTTGGTGGAGGGGGGATTATGGTGTGGGGTTGTTTTTCAGGGGCTGGGCTTGGCCCCCTAGTTGCAGTGAAGGGAACTCTTAAGGCGTCAGCATACCAAGACATTTTGGACAATTTTATGCTCCCAACTTTGTAGGAACAGTTTGGGGGTGGCCCCTTCCTGTTCCAACATGACTGCGCACAAAGCAAGGTCTATAAAGACATGGATGAGCAAGTTTGTGGTGGAGGAACTTGACTGGCCTGCACAGAGCCTGACCTCAACTGATAGAACACCTTTGGGATGAATTAGAGCAGAGACTGCGAGCCAGGCCTTTGTTGTTCAACATCAGTGCCTGACCTCACAAATGCTCTTCTGGAAGAATGGTCAAACATTCCCATAGACACACTACTAAACCTTGTGGACAACCTTCCCAGAAGAGTTGAAGCTGTTATAGCTGCAAAGGGTAGGCCAACTCAATATTGAACCCTACGAACGAAGACTGGGATGCCATTAAAGTTTATGTGCGTGTAAAGGCAGGCGTCCCAATACTTTTGTTAATCTAGTGTATATACCGTACCCTTTCCAATGCACCAGTTACTGTATGCGCCCACGGAACCTACAGGAGTCAACAATGGACTTTACTTCATACTCCTCATGGTTCTCAACCTGTACAGGGTGAGGATGTTGCACCGAGGTGGTAAAGCAGTTGCAGATCAAAGGTTGTAATAAGGAGACATGAAATACACTGGGTTAATCTTGTGAAGAATATGGAAAAGCTCAATAAACCGAGGTGCGAACTTCAGTGAGGGAACATGAAGTCGGAGATTGCGAGATGACAGCCAGACCCTGTCCCCAACCTGGGAGTTGAGTAACTCCACAATAAATTCCATAAACGTGTGGGTCCAGGGCCTTTCTCCATTGGGTATGGGTTATAGGAGGCCCACTGGAAGGTGTCATGGAGTCTTACTCTGAGCACACACGGAACAGGCAGCTACTAAGGCAGTTACATCAGCACATAGACTAGGCCGTCAGAATTGTTGGGAAATGGCCCAAACGAGTTGATTCTTCCCAGGATGGCCAGCTGCCTTGGGAGAATGGTAAGTGTGGAGCACGGCAGTACGGAGACTCTCTGGGACAAAGCAGCGGTCACAAGGTTTCTCAGGAGGAGCATGGACCTGAGCAGCAAGAATTTTGTCACCCAAAGGAGAATTGAGACTAGTGCGAACTGTAGACAGAATACAATCACAGGAATCACAGGAACCAGAACCGACTCCAGCTTGGAAGTGGAGGAAAATTGTTGTGACAAGGCATCTACCCTTACATTCTTAGTACCGGGTAAGAATGAGACAATGTAATTGAAACTTGACAAGAAAAGAGCCCGTCGTGCCCTTCTGAGAGAGAGGCGTTTAGCCTCAGACAAGAATGTGAGATTCTTATGGTTAGTAAGAATAAGAACTGGCACAGTGGTACCTTCGAGGAGATGTCTCCATTCTTTCAGGGCTAAAATGATCGCCAACAGCTCTGTCACCAATCTCGTAATTGTCCTCCGCAGGTGACAATTTCTTGGAAAAGTAGCCACAAGGATGCATAGCGCTCTCAGAGGTAGGACGTTGAGACAGAAGGGCACCAACACCAGTCTCAAGGATAAAAGGTAACATGGGATCAGGAAGTGCCAACACAGGAGCAGAAACAAAGGCAGCCTTGAGACTCTCAAAGACCATAATGGACTCTGGAGACCAACTCTGTGGGTTACCGTCCTTTCTGGTCATATCAGTCAGGGGCTTGACCAGAGACGAGATGTTATGAATAAACTTCCCACGGGTAGGACTGCCGAAAGTTTCTCTGGGTCCATTGAAAAACCAGCAGTGGAAATGACTAAGCCCAAGAATTTAACCTGGTCATGATGGAACTCGCATTTCTCCAGTTTACAATAGAGATTATTCTCTCTTAGTTTCTGAAGCACATGACAGACATCTGTGTGGTGGCTCTCCAGGGACTTGGAAAATATGAGGATATCATCGAGATAAACCACCACACATACCTGCAACAAATCTCGGAGGACATCGTTAATAAATTCCTGGAAAACTTCCGGGACGTTACAAAGGCCAAAAGGCATTACGAGGTACTCATAATGGCCTGTTCTGGTATTAAATGCAGTTTTCCACTCGTCGCCCTCCTTAATCCTCACAATATTGTTTGCCCCTCTCAAATCAAGTTTTGTGAAAATCGTTGCTCCCTTGAGGCGGTCAAATAACTGTAATCAAAGACCGACTACTGGCTTGACCTTTGTCAAAGACATCTTTAAAATTGCGGTGCTCCTCCAGCAGGGAGAAGAGTGAAGAGGTGCACAGGACCTTGGCTACCTTCTGGAAGCATGTCTTACTGCATTGTGGTGACCTGGAGAGAACCTCAGCATGGAGCCAATCAAAGGAGGAGTTATGCCTCTGTAACCAAGGATAACAATAACCAGTGGAAACTTAGGTGAGGAAATAACTTGGAATTGGATTATCTCATGGTGATCAGCCCCTATGGCCGTGGACAACGGAACTGTCTCATGAGTCACATGGGCAGGCTGTAGAGGTCTCCCGTCAAGAGGCTCAATGGCAATTGGAATGTCACACAACTGCAGCGGAATCGAGTGCTTCGATACAAAGGCAGCATCAATGAACAGTCCTGCAGCCCCAGAGTCGATTAGAGCCTATATCTCGATGGACGACTCAGCCCAAGAAAGGGTAATGGAAACCAGGGGCTTATCCTTCTGGATATCTGGGGATGAAACAACGCCACCTAAGGTCTGTCCGTGACAGGACCTCAAGGTGCGGGCGTTCCCTGGACGGGTAGGACAAGACTAAAAAAAATGACCTGCCTGGCCACAATAAAGGCACAATCTCTCCCTCCTCCTGAAGGTTCTCTCATACACTGAGATACACAAGTGCATGGGTTCACCTTCACTGCCTGACTCGGTATGAGGAGACATGGGAGGTGAGGGAGGCACGGGTGGGACTGCAAAGCTTGGAGACAAACATACAGGAGGCTTCTGCAAACGCTCCTTAAAAGAGTCTTTCTCTGAGTCTGGAGTCAATGAGGATGGCAAACGTGATCAACTTCTCCAGCTCAGTGGGTATATCTCGGGCTGCTATCTCATCCTTGATGAAATCCGAGAGACCATGAGAAAAAGCAACCCCAAGTCCCATTGTTCTCTGCTGCCAGAGTACGGAATTCAATGGCGTAGTCGGCAACAGTTCTCATACTCTGTTCGATGGACATGAGGCACTTGGCAGCAGAAGCGGAGCGTGCAGGAATGTTAAATACCCTTTTAAATGAAGCCATAAACTCAGGGTAACTCAAGACAACAGGTTTTTGCGTCTCCCATAGAGGGTTTGCCCATGCCAAGGCTCTTTCAGAAAGCAAAGATATCGCAAAACCTACCTTGCTTCTGTTTGTAAGAAACGCCTGGGGCAGCATCTAAAAGTGTATCGGAACCTGAAAACCTCTGCATTGGACTGGATCACCCCAAATCGCTGGGGAAGCGGAGCGGAATCAGACATACCTCTTATAGAGGTAATACTCAAGGCGGGTGCTTGCACAGAGACTGGAGCAGCAGCAGGGTCGGCCTGCAACATAGGTTGTACGGGGGCGGCCACAATGGGGGATTCCAGGTGAGCTGTGCGACTCAGGAATGTTTGTAACGCCATGGCGAACTGATCCATGTGGTGATCCAGGTCATCCAACCTGGAAAAATATTATCAACAAGTGGATTGACTGCATCTTCTGAATTCATGGCCTTCACCTACTGTCAGAAACCATGAATCAGACCCGGACAGAACTACAGTTAAATCACACTTGTTTAATAATAAAAGTAAAAAGAACAAACAAAACAGAGCCAAAGTTCATTAACCGGAAAGGATAGTCAGCCAAGCTAGAAGTCAGGGATCAAAGTAGTGGAACAGCAAGCAGGATCCGAAGCCAGAAGGGATGTCAGTAAAGCCAGTCTTTAAACAGGAATGCAGGAGATGTTTCTTGTGATGTTGACCAAGGCGAAGGCAGAGCTCCTCTGGACTGGACGGCTTAAGTAGGCAGGACTGACGAGCAGGATATCAACAGCTGAGTAACTGTGGAGAGAGATGGGAGCTGGCAATTAGCTGACAGCTGAGTGGCCAGCTCAGAGAAGGAAGGGCTGTGCCCAGCCCTGACAACCGGTACCTTGAGCCACACCAGAGAGGCAGTGGGAGATCAGGGAACTCAACAAGTGGCTGAGGAGCTGGTGTAGGAAGGGTTCGGGTTCCTGGAGAACTGGGCTGACTTTTCAGTCGGTTACCGGCTCTTTAGCAGGGACAGACTGCACCTAAAAGGGGAGGGTGCAGCTCGGCTAGGAGAGAAGATGGGTGAAAAGTTAGAGGGGCTTTTAAACTAGGTGACAGGGGGGAGGGTCCAGATGTAGAGATAGCCAGCGTGGAACAAGGTCCAGTGGGTAATATTGGGGGCATTAGCGGTAGGGAGACTAAAATACCTAAACCCAAGGTAAGTAACGGGACAAATCCAAATTCCAGCCTCATTACCAATAGGGTGATAGTATGCAACCGGACAAAACTAAGCGGCTTGTATACTAATGCTAGAAGTCTGGCTGACATGATGGGAGAACTGGAGCTGCTGATGTACGAGGAGGATCTAGATTTTGTGGGAATCTCAGAGACTTGGTTTAACAGCTCTCATGATTGGTTGGCAACCCTCCAGGGGTATTCCCTATATTGCAGAGATAGGCAAGGTAAAAAAGGTGGAGGGGTATGACTGTACATCAAGAATGATGTGCAAGTGATTATGAGGGACGACATTACCAACAGAGCAAGGGAGGAGGTGGAGCCCTTAGGGGTGGAGCTTCAAAGGAAGGAAACTAAGGGGAAAGTAATACTGGGCATATGCTATAGGCCCCCTAATCAGAGGGAGGAGGGGAGGCGGACCTCCTATCACAGTTGGAATGATGGGAAGTGTCATTATAATGGGGGATTTTAACTATCCAGATATAGACTGGGCAGAAGGTACCACGCATTTGTCTAAGGCTCGTTATTTCTTAAATGTCTTGCAGGACAATTTCATGGGTCAGATGGTAAATGCACCAACAAGAAACAATGCATTACTAGATCTACTAATTACTAACAATACAGACCTGATCGCGGATGTGGAAATAGGGGAGAACTTAGGAAACAGCGACCACAGGTCAATTACAAATAAGAAGCACAAGGGTAATACAAAGACACTGAATTTCAAAAGAGCCAACCTCCCTAAACTGTGCTCTTTGCTAGAAGATATTAAATGGGATAAAATCCTAAGAACAAAGAACATGGAGGAAAAATGGGAGTGCTTTAAGAGCGTATTAAATAAAAGGTATTGGCCAGTGCATTCCAATGGGAAATACATTTAAAAGAGCTAACAAAAGTCCTGGGTGGCTTAACTCCAACATAAAAATGCATATCTGGTTACAAAAGATGGAGAGATGGAAAGGTTTTGAATTTTTTCTTCTCCTCAGTCTTTACAAGGGAAACGGGGGGATTTATGAACCAAGACTGTAATGTTAATCTTCATAACACGTCACGGGAAGCACCCTCATGGCTAACAGAGGACAGAATTTGAAATAGACTTGAAAAACTTAACATGAATAAGTCACCGGGACCAGATGGCTTGCAGGGTCCTTAAGGAACTCAAATGATAGCCAGACCAATCTATTAACTTTCTATGAGGAAGTGAGCTGCCAACTAGATAAAGGAAGGCCTGTGGATGTGGTGTATCTGGATTTTACAAAAGCATTTGATACAGTTCCCCATAAACATTTACTGTACAAACTAAGATCTGTTGGCATGGACCATAGAGTGAGTACATGGATTGAAAACTGGCTACAGGGGCGAGTCTAGAGGGTGGTGATAAATGTTGAGTACTCGGAATGGTCTGGTGTGGAAAGTGGGGTCCCCAGGGTTCTGTCCTGGGACCAATCCTATTTAATTTATTCATTAACAATATGGAGGATGGGATAAACAGATCAATCTCAGTATACGACAATACAAAGCTAAGCAGGGTAATAACTAGTACACGGATGTGGAAACCTTGCAAGAAGATCTAAATAAATTTATGGGGTGGGCAACTACATGGCAAATGAGGTTTAATGTTGAAAAATGTGAAACAATGCATTTGGGTGCCAAAAATATGAATGCAATTTACTCGCTAAGGGGAGAACCTCTGGGGGAATCTAGGATGGAAAAAGACCTGGGGGTCCTAGTAGATGAAAGGCTCAGCAATGGCATGAAATGCCAAGCTGCTGCAAGCAAAGCCAACAGAATTATGGCATGCATTAAGAAGGGGATTCACTCCAGAGCTAAAACAGTAATTCCCCCATTCTACAAGACTCTGATCCGCTTGCACCTGGAGTATGCCATCCAATTCTGGGCACCAGTCCTCAGGAGAGATGTGCTGGAATTGGAGAGGGTCCAGAGAAGGGCAACAAAGCTAATAAAGGGACTGGAGGACCTCCGCTATGGGGAAAGACCACAAGCATTGAACTTATTCTCTCTGGAGAAGAGACGCTTGAGAGGGGATAAGATTTCAATGTACAAAAATTGTACTGGTGACCCCACAATAGGGAAAAAACTTTTCTATTAAAGGGAATTTAAAAAGACACACGGTCATTCACTAAAATTAGAAGAGAAGCGGTTTAACCTTAAACTGCGCAGAGGGTTCTTTACTGTAAGAAGCGAAAGGATGTGGAATTCTCTTCCACAAGCAGTGGTTTCAGCGAGGAGCATTGATAATTTCATAAGAACTATTAGATGAGCACCTTAACAACCTCAACATACAGGGGTATATAATGTACTATTAACATATAAGCACAAACACAGGTTGGACTGGATGGACTTGTGTCTTTTTTCAACCTCCCCAACTATGTAACTATGTAACCTTTGTTGCAGATTCCTACCTTTTGTTATTCTGAAGAAATCCCTGTGTGTTTGTCTGTGCCCATGTGGGAAAATGAATCTAATGGGAGTGGTTTTATAATTATTCTTCAGCTGTGGCACCTGCAGGGCACTAATGAGGAAAGCTGCTGGGCCTGCACCCCTTTAGGCCCCTTTCACACTTGTGCAACTTGTCCTGCGACTTGGGACTGCAAAGTCACATGTAAAGTCGTACCCCATGATTTCCACGAATCCGTCGGACTTTGGTGTGATCGTGTGTATCCAAGTCCGTTCGTTTGAAAGTCCGGCGTTCCTACGCTGCAAAGTCCGTTGGAAAGACTGTCGGACCTAGTCCGTCAAAGTCCGCTCATGTGTACGCGGCATAAGGTGTGTTCAGTGCACGTTCTGTGTACAGAACTTCTAAAGGTAGCCATATTGCATTGCATTTTCAGAAAGTTGCTGCAGCTTGAAAAGGAAAGACAATCATCGCGTCACCTCCCACTGTTGTTGCGAAGACCAGCAGGACGGGCTGTCTATGAGCATCCGGCCGGTGCCACAGACTGTTCTTCTCCAGAGAACGTTTTTCCTTGATCTACATGTGAGTGTATACTTTATTTTATTATAATAAAGCCGTATGATTTGACACTATCGGAGCCCGCCCCTTCTCTTTTCATAGTCACAGTACTCCGCTGAGGGTAAAGTTTTTTTCCTGGGGATCCATCCATCTGCACCACAGTCCCTGATGTCCCATTCCAGCTTCCATCCTGGCTTTATGGTGGTCCGGAACAGCAGGATATAACAGCTTACTCAGGCCCTCTGTAACGGGGGGGTCATGGGTTTCTGGTAAGCGGCCAGGCGCTCTATCTATGGTGGTGGACCCAAGCACTTATGTTTCCATATGTTTCCATATAATTGGACTTTCACTGGATTCTTATATCTGGACTCTTTAACATATTTGGGTGTTCTTATATGGACTAATATCCACATCTTTTGAAATATTTTTCACAATTTATTGTAGCCTTTGTTGCTTCTACTTTTTGCACACATCTTTCTTTGGATATATGATTATATGCATATTTGTATTTTGGTTAAGGTGATGTTTGATCACCCTTACATTTATATTCATTGTGTTTTGTCATAAGCGCGAGTCACCAGTTTTACATTGTTTGTGTTGTGTGTTTGTGTCACATTTAGGATTTTGCCGCTTGTTTTTTATAATTTACTTATAATCACTTTTTTGATGCGCAGTTATTTTCACGTTTCTTTTCTATCAGATCGGTACCCAGGGATTTTATAAAATGAGTATTTTGATGTAGACGAAAAGATTCCACCTGGTGCATCTGTAATGTTTCCCGGAAATAAGCCTGTTGCCTGATCCCTTTGTGACCTATGACGTGTGCTATCCTGTAAATGCCTTTGTTAACCCACCATGTAAATTGTTGGGGATTCTGTCCTGAAGGAAAGTGCGGGTTATTGAGTATAGGGGCCACAGGGGAATGGGGAGATCTCAGCGGGTATAATTTGCACACCATGTCCCAGAGACGCAGGGAGTGGGATAAAGAAGGACTCAGAATAGCCCGTAGTTCTCTTGTCGGAAGCCACATCAGGAGGTCTACAAGCAGTGAGGGACTAGCCTGCACCTCCAACCATACCCATTCAGGTTTTTTTGTCGTACAGAAAATTTGGTATAGTTGTACCAGTTGAGCAGCCCTATAGTACCTCAAGAAGTGAGGAACTCCCAGTCTACCTCTCCACTTGGAGATATAAAGAGTGGAGTGAGCCACCCTACATCCACTACCACCCCAAATGAATTTGTAAACCAGAGATTTAAGTTTTTTAAAGAATGTAAATGGTATCGGAATCGACAATGATCGGAAATAATAAGATTCGAGGGAGTACCGTCCTCTTGATGGCCGCTATTCCACCTATCCAGGAAAGATCATGTATCTGACAGTTCTTTAATTCTTGTTCAATGGAGTTATAAAGTGTGAAGGTATATCCGGAATAAGGTGTGAAATCAATTCTTTAACTATGGCCTCAAAGTCCGTAAAAGTTTCGGGAACCCCGCGGACCCTGAAGTTGTAGCGACGAGATCGGTTCTGCAGGTCGTCAATCTTGTTCAAGGCGTCATCCAGTCTCTTATGGATATTCTCTATACAGTCAGTGTTTTGGTTGGTCCTGGTAATAGTGTTGTCTAGCGTGCTTTCCAGGGTTCCTATGCGGGTTCCCAATTCATTGAACTCACGTTTCAGGTCAGAGGTTATGCATTTACTGGCCTTTTGCAAGCCCTGGTCAAGCAGTGCGGAAAATATGGCCAGCATTATGGGGTCTCCAGAATATTCAGTGGGCGGCGGAGCTGCCTGCACATTGGATGTATAAGGAGGGCTATTATCTGGGCTCCCCTGGCTGAATAACATGTCCCCCAGAGCCCTGTCCATGTCAGATTGTAAAGAGAATATGTCCCTTTCTGGTGACAGTGAAGCTGCCTGGGAGGTCACCTCATTTGTCTCACCTGCATGGCTGTGTGATAAGGCATCCTCAAGTTGTGGCTGTGGGGAAGGCTGCTGCTTGTGGGTGAGCCGCGCTACCGCCACCATCTTGATTTTAAAGGCGCCCTCCGGTCTGTGTTCTAGCAGCTTCTGTGGGGGCGATTTAGGCTTATCCCAAGCTGTAGCTCGCTAGACACAGTTTACTATGCTTCAGTCATGAATGGACACAGGAGCGATCAGTGTTAATTCAGAAAAAGAAGGGGCTGCTAAATGCAGATTCTGTTTCCTGGTTGAACCGATAATGCCATTATCTTACTGCAGGTCTAAAGCTTGCCATAATCTGAGCAAATTCCAACTGCTTTCTGATCTGAGCCTTGGGTGGTCCTATCAGCATCACTCTGTCCAACATCATTCAATCTGAAAATTGAAGGAGCCAAGTGGAAAATGGTCAGCTAAACAGTGACTGCAGCAATCAATCAAGGTTCAGGTATTCTGACAGTCATGGGTGACAGCTGTCAGAATAAAATACCTGGCAGAGCAGATTCTTCTAACCACACCCTTTGACCTTGTAAAAGATCCAATGCTGTATTTGTCCCCTGCCAGCTCTGCAGTGAGGACTGGGTGATCAAACGCTGCAATCGCTCAGTTCTCTCCCTCCACTCTAAGCAGAGAGCCAGGACTGTCAGTCAGTGGCTCTCTGCTCTCCCCTCCAGTGCTCACTCGAGTAGTGGGCTGTGGAGGGGGCTGGCTCAGATTCTCAGTGGATCTCTGAGAGGCTGAGCCAGATGCCGGTCCAGGTATCTGGGTGGGTACCGGCATTAAAGTCTGGATCCTTCCAGAGCCTGGATTGGCTGAGTGTTATCAACCGACAGTCGACTTTAGTGCACTGTTGGCTGAAAACAGGTCACAGGGGTGCAAAATGTGCTGTACTCCGGTGATCCATAAGAGAAGTACAGCCAAAAAAACTCTGGCTGAACTTTTCCTTTAAGCTAGCTATACACCACACGGTCTCTGTAAAATCTCCTTCAGACTCCAATAAAAAAAAACAATGCAATATGTAGACAAATCTAAAAAAAAAAATTCCATTTGTATCACACCAGGCAGACATTTAAGATGGCTGTACATGAATCAAAATTCAGCTGGTTCAGCAGGGAACGTCTAAATTTCAATCTACTGTATGGCCACTGTGGTTGAACAGAAGTCAATCTACCAATCATCTTCTGTTCAACCATCCTGTTGGATTTTAGCCGCTCAATCAGCGCCACAGGCTATAGCCTGTAGCCCTGATCTATCTATTCTTACATTGGAGGAGTCTCCCCACTGTCAGGATACAGTAGCACAACGGGGAGGATTTCCCCATTCACCTCAGATGTGTGAATGGGGAAATCACGACAGTTTTTTCATTTAACCCGCTGGTTGAATAAAATAAAACAGATCCATGTATGGCCAGCTTTAGACTACATAATTGATGTAAATTCTAAAGGAGATTGTACAGATTGTGTAGTTTATGGTCTTAATGAAAACAATAGATGCTCTGCAGTGTCTGAGCATTAGGTGACATTGGGAAAGCAGTTTTACTCACTATATATACTATATATATATAGATATATATATATCTATATATATATCTATATATATATAGATATATATATAGATATATATATAGATATATACACAGTATCTCATAAAAGTGAGTACACCCCTCACATTTTTGTAAATATTTTATTATATCTTTTCATGTGACAACACTGAAGACATTACACTTTGCTACAATGTAAAGTAGTGAGTGTACAGCTTGTATAACAGTGTAAATTTGCTGTCCCCTCAAAATAACTCAACACACAGCCATTAATGAAAAGCAAAGAGGGGGGGGATTTTGGGACTTTGAACCAAATTACGGCCTGGTAAGGTCGTGCATTTCCATCCCTGTCAATATGACTGTAAACAAGCAAGAAGGCAAGGAGCTAGCGAGCAAGAAGGGAGGGGGGGTTGGGACTTTAAATGAAGCGCATGGTTTGCAAAACAATAATTGGTGGGTTAATAGACTGCTTAATAAGTCAAATACAGTAGTAACATACACAATCCTGTTAACACTTGGCAAGATAATTAGAAAAGTAGTAGCACTGATATACAGTGGTTGACATACAAAATACTAATATCATAAGGCAAGGCTGATAGAATAGGTAATAACACTGGTGAAAAAAAAAACATTGCTAGGTAAAAATAAGGGCCACCAATATCAGACTAGGTAAACATATATTGCACAGTAATGCCTGTATGATCTCTGGCCTCAATATTCCTGTAATGAGGGATAATCCATACACATAGAAAAAATTGATGAATGAAGGGTATCCAGTAGCTCGATGTGTTTCGTGGTTCTGGACCACTCATCAGGAGCGGACACGCCATATTTCTGTAATTTAAGATAGTATAATGAGTCGAAATGATTAACATGAGTACAAAAGGGGCAGATGAAACCCCCCAGAGAATCGAAGTACTCACTAAGATTCGTTTGTTGATGGTGAAAGGCCGAGAGTGGTAAGCCATCCGGAAACACAGCAACCGGGAGCTGAGGTGGGCGACCCAGTGGCGGTGACCAAAAACAGGCTCCCAACGGGGTGACACAGGACACAAGGCACTCTAGAAAGAAAAGTGGTGAGTGGACCAAACAGATGAGGTGTCTGTAAGGGAGTGGGGGAAAGAGAAGAAGAAATGAAAATTGATGAATGATGAATAAGTGACTATGTGAAGTTGGGAAGTGAACAATGGTGAGGAGACTGAAACTCAAAGGTGAGTGGTAGTGAGCGATAGAAAGTGGGTAAGGAGACAGTGAGAAAGTGCCCACAATGTAGCTGAAACCAAAAGTCTGTGAAGTAATTGAATGATTGAATAGAGTGACTGTGGCTAATGTGATGCAAAAGTTACCTGGTGCTGCACAAAAAGGGGGGCGTGGTGCTCCTTGCTTGCTTGCTTGTTTACACAGCCATTAATGTCTTAACCGCTGGCAACACCCCTAAGTGAAAATGTCCAAATTGGTCCCAAAGTGTCAATACTTTGTGTGGCGACCATTATTTTCCTGCATTGCCTTAACCCTCTTGGGCATGGAGTTTACCAGAGCTTCACAGGTTGCCACTGGAGTCCTCTGCCACACCTTTATGACGACATCATGGAGCTGGTGGATGTTAGAGACCTTGCGCTCCTCCACCTTCCGTTTGAGGATGCCCCAGAGATGCTCAATAGGGTTTAGGTCTGGAGACATGCTTGGGCAGTCCATCACCTTTACCCTCAGCTTCTTTAGCAAGGCAATGGTTGTCTTGAAGGTGTGCTTGGGGCCGTCATCATGTTGGAATACTGCCCTGTGGCCCAGTCTTTGAAGGGGGGATCATGCTCTGCTTCAGTATGTCACAGTGCATATTGGCATTCATGGTTCCGCCAATGAACTGTAGCTCCCCAGTGGCGGCAGTACTCATGCAGCCCCAGACCATGACATTCCCACCGTCATGCTTGACTGTAGGCAAGACACACTTGTCTTTGTACTCCTCACCTGGTTGCCGCCACACACGTTTGACACCATCTGAACCAAATAAGTTTATCTTGGTCTCATTAGACCCCAGGACATGGTTCCAGTAATCCATGTCCTTAGTCTGCTTGTTTTCAGCAAACTGTTTGCGGGCTTTCTTGTGCATCATCTTTATTAGAGGCTTCCTTCTGGGACGACAGCCATGCAGACCAATTTGATGCAGTGTGCGGCGTATGGTCTGAGCACTGACAGGCTGACCCCCCACCCCTTCAACCTCAGCAGCAATGCTGGCAGCACTCATACGTCTATTTGCCAAAGACAACCTCTGGATATGATGCTGAGCACGTGCATTCAACTTCTTTGGTCGACCATGGCGAGGCCTGTTCTGAGTGGAACCTGTCGTGTTAAACCACTGTATGGTCTTGGCTACCATGCTGCAGGTCAGTTTCAGGGTCTTAGCAATTTTCTTATAGCTTAGGCCATCTTTACGTAGAGCAACAATTTTTTTTTTCAGATCCTCAGAGAGTTCTTTGCCATGAGGTGCCATGTTGAACTTCCAGTGACCAGTATGATAGAGTGAGAGCGATAACACCAAATTTAACATACCTGCTCCCCATTCACACCTGAGACCTTGTAACACTAATGAGTCACATGACACTGGGGAGGGAAAAAGGCTAATTGGGCCCAATGTGAACATTTTTACTTAGGAGTGTGCTCACTTTTGTTGCCAGCGGTTTAGACGTTAATGGCTATGAGTTGAGTTATTTTGAGGGGACAGCAAATTTACACTGTTATACAAGCTGTACACTCACTACTTTACATTGTAGCAAAGTGTCATTTCTTCAGTGTTGTCACGTGAAAAGATATAATAAAATATTTACAAAAATGTGAGGGGTGTACTCACTTTTGTGAGATACTGTGTGTGTGTGTGTGTGTGTGTGTGTGTGTGTGTGTGTGTGTGTGTGTGTGTGTGTGTGTGTGTGTGTGTGTGTGTATATATATATATATATATATATATATATATATATATATACATACACACACACACACACACACACACACACACACAGTTGGGAGAACAAGTATTTGATACACTGCCGATTTTGCAGGTTTTCCTACTTACAAAGCATGTAGAGGTCTGTAATTTTTATCATAAGTACTCTTCACCTGTGAGAGACGGAATCCAAAAAAATCCAGAAAATCACATTGTATGATTTTTAAGTAATTATTTAGCATTTTATTGCATGACATAAGTATTTGATACATTAGAAAAGCAGAACTTAATATTTGGTACAGAAACCTTTGTTTGCAGAGATCATACGTTTCCTGTAATTCTTGACCAGGTTTGCACACACTGCAGCAGGGATTTTGGCCCACTCCTCCATACAGATCTTCTCCAGATCCTTCAGGTTTCAGGGCTGTCGCTGGGCAATATGGACTTTCAGCTCCCTCCAAAGATTTTCTATTGGGTTCAGGTCTGGAGACTGGCTAGGCCACTCCAGGACTTTGAGATGCTTCTTACGGAGCCACTCCTTAGTTGCCCTGGCTGTGTGTTTCGGGTCCTTGTCATGCTGGAAGACCCAGCCATGACCCATCTTCAATGCTCTTACTGAGGGAAGGAGGTTGTTGGCCAAGATCTTGCGATACATGGCACCATCCATCCTCCCCTCAATATGGTGCAGTCGTCCTGTCCCCTTTGCAAAAAAGCAGCCCCAAAGAATGATGTTTCCACCTCAGTGCTTCACGTTTGGGATGGTGTTCTTGGGGTTGTGCTCATCCTTCTTCTTCTTCCAAACACGGCGAGTGGAGTTTAGACCAAAAAGCTCTATTTTTGTCTCATCAGACCACATGACCTTCTCCCATTCCTCCTCTGGATCATCCAAATGGTCATTGGCTAACTTTGGATGGGTCTGAACATGCGCTGGCTTGAGCAGGGGGACCTTGCATGCGCTGCAGGATTTTAATCCATGACAGCGTAGTGTGTTAATAATGGTTTTCTTTGAGACTGTGGTCCCAGCTTTCTTCAGGTCATTGACCAGGTCCTGCCGTGTATTTCTGGGCTGATCTATCACCTTCCTCATGATCATTGATGCCCCTCAAAGTGAGATCTTGCATGGAGCCCCAGACCGAGGGAGATTGACCGTCATCTTGAACTTCTTCCATTTTCTAATAATTGCGCCTTCTCACCAAGCTGCTTGCTATTGTCCTGTAGCCCATCCTAGCCTTGTGCAGGTCTACAATTGTATTACTGCTGTTCTTACACAGCTCTCTGGTCTTGGCCATTGTGAAGAGGTTGGAGTCTGTTTGAGTGCGTGCACAGGTGTCTTTTATACAGGTAACAAGTTCAAACAGGTGCAGTTAATACAGGTAATGAGTGGAGAACAGGGGGACTTCTTAAAGAAAAAATAACAGGTCTGTGACAGCCGGAATTCTTACTGGTTGGTAGGTGATCAAATACTTATGTCATGCAATAAATGCAAATTTATTTTTTAAAAATCATACAATGTGATGATAAAAATTACAGACCTCTACATGCTTTCCTACAAGTAGGAAAACCTGCAAAATCGGCAATGTATCAAATACTTGTTCTCCCCACTGTATATACATATACTGCCCACCCACCTTCAAATGCGCAGCGTGACAATCGTGGCCTCGCCGTGTTGCTAGGACATGGCGCAACCCCCGATCTCTGTAAAGAGCCGCTTCCGTGGCTCTTTAACCATGTAATCGGCTGTGTCCAATCACAGCCAGTCACATGTAAACACGGAGATGCCGGTAATCGGCGCTCCTCGCCTCACCTCACACTGACAGAGTGTGTGGCAAGGAGAGCTGATCAGCGGAATCTACACATATAATCAGGGCACTGATCATCAGTGCCCTGATTACAATAGCGACACCAGTGCCATAAATCAGTGCCAGCGATGAGTGCCCAACAGTACCAGCAATCAGTGCCCACCACTGCCCACAAGTGCCACCAATCAGTGCCCATTAGTGATGCCAGTCCATGCTGGCTATAAGTCCCACCTATCAGTAATGCCCTTCACTTCTGTCCATCAATGCCCATCAGTGTCGCCCATCAATGCCCATCAGTACCACCTATCCATGCCGCCTATCAGTGCCCACCAGGGCCGCCTATCAGTGCTCATCAGTGCCACATATCAGTGCCACCTAATCAGTGCCCATAAGTGCCACCTCATCAGTGCCCATAAGTGCCACCTCATCAATACCCACTAGTTCAGCCAATCAGTGCCCATCAGTGCCGCCTCATCAGCGCACATCAGTGAAGGAGAAAAATTACTTAATTACAGAATTTACTGACAGAAACTGAGTAAAAAATTTTTTTTTCACATTTTTTGGTCTTTTTTTTTATTTGTAAAAAATAAAAAACCCAGCAGTGATTAAATACCACCAAAAGCTCTATTTCTGTGAAGAAAATGATAAAAATTTAATCTGGGTACAGTGTAGCATGATCGCGAATTGTCATTCAAAGTGCTACAGCGCTGAAAGCTGAAAAATGGCCTGGGCAGGAAGGGGGTGTAAGTGCCCTGTAGGCAAGTGGTTAAAGGCCCTTTCAGATTAGTGCATTACAGTAAGAAAAGCATGCTTTTACTGCACATTATCACAATACAGTATGTGGCAATGTTTGTACAGCAATGTGGTGTGATTCATTTTGCAAGGCAACCAAACATTATTTTACTGTAGTGGACAACACACCTGCACTGTGCTGCTTAAAAAAAGCTGAATGTCCAATATTTCATTTATTAAGGTGTACTACCAGCCCATTTAAAATTAGTATGTTATCTTAACATAGCCCACCTTAATGTGCATTACCGTAACACAGAGTGTGAAAGGGGTCTACAACTGGAGCCCCTAGGGCAGTCACTGTGATCCTGGCTTCACTACTAAGTGAGTAACCAACCTGGCAGAAACATACAGGATTGGCACTTCTCTTTCACTGGCTGCATGATTTTTCCAGATCAGTGACTTTGTGGATACTAAAGTCTAAATCTGAATGACATCCAGCAACATTTGCATAACATAGACTAGATTCTTATGTATGCATGTGCAGTTGATGTGTTTTTCCAGCACGTTTTGTATTTTTTGCATGCATGTTTTTGATGCGTTTTTATGTGTTTTGAATTTTTTTTTGGCCAATGGCAAGCTATATGTTGATGTTGTTTGGAGAAAGTGGTTTTTGTCATGCAGGAAAACATTGTAAAAACACATCAAAAAATGCATGTATATGCAGTTTTTATGCGACTCCATTGAAGTCTAAACGCACTGTGCTGCGTGTAAAAAGACCCTGCACCTTACCAAAAATCATTTGCAGGAAACTGAATAGATGTGAACAGGACCCATGTGAAATACAGTTAATGGATTGTAGTGCGTTTTATGCAGATCTGCAAACCACTAAAAAAATAAGTATAGCTTTGAATTTAGCAATGCCTGACCTTGAATGTTCTTTGTAATGTGTCCATCTGACTTGGCTATCAAAGAAAACCTGTACTGAGCAAGTATGAAGCCTGCCATCGCTCTTCTCTACTGTACAGTAAAAACTTCTACATCCCTGGCTGTCATGCCTACCCAGTGGCTTCATCATTTTCTGAGCCACTGTCCTAGAACAGCCAAGCAATTTAGAAACTCTGACTTTTCCCCAAGTTTGATCTTCTTGATTCTGCATGCTTGTCCTGGCGTACTGAAGCCAGAGTCAGCCAGGCGACTAGCATTTTTAGGCAATCAGCAATGAAAACTTCATTGCTTCTGTCAGTACAGGCTTCCTTTAATTCAGTGTGGTTATTAATATTTTAAGAAAGGTCTGGTCTAATTCTGATTGGTTGCTGTGGTTTATTGTACTTTGCACAGCTTTGTGTAGTTAATTGTGTATCCGATGGAGCTCGTTAAAAAAAAGGAAATTTGGAAAAACTCAATAAAAAATGTATAGTCAAAAAAAAAAAAAAAAAAAGAAATGATGCAGGTCCCTGTAATAACTGTTGTGCAGGAGTGACCAGCGATGAAGCAGTTAATGCACACCGTCTTCTTACATCATGTCCATCCTCCACCAGCCTGCATTGCTGCTGCACTTCTCTTATTAGCTGAGAATACACTTTGTCTTTTAACCCCCTGTCTGCTGGAGCAGTATGTTCCTAGAGCCCAGTGCACACTAATAAAGTGAACTTAATCACAGGCAGTTCTCAATTACAACTGCAGCTATTCACTGTCCAGATCGGTCCCCCCTCCTTACTAGTGTCCTATCAGAGTAGTACAGATCCAGGTGATTTTTCCACTCCCCCCCCTCTCCCCACCATCACCCTTTGACCTTGTGAATAGAGACTCAGTACAAAGCCTTGCATCCTTGTATCTTTCCCCCTTCTCCAACCCTCCCACTGGAGGTTGGCTTCCCCTTTAAAAGTCCCATCACATGCTAGCATGCGGATCTGATGCAGACTCTGCTTGCGACAAGGGGAGAAGGTGCTGAGCTGAGCAGTTTAGGCTGCCAGAGATCCCTTTTAACAATGTCATTCTGCTGTGACAAGGCATTGCAGCACTCAACTTTCACTGCTGGGATAAGGAAGTCACATTGTGCCAGCCTCACTCATGCCCACATCTCCGGCCTGTGCCCACAGACTGCACGTAAGTCATAGGCAGAACTGCTCTTACCAGTGCAGCTTGACCTCATGCATGCCCCATGCCTCTGCTTTTTTTTTTTTAATGCTTGCCTTCATCCCCTTGGGCTGTAGGAGCTGCGCTGCTGGACCTTCCTGTGTCATACTGCAGTCAGCTTTCTGCATCCCGGTGTCATTACTAAACTGCATCCTCAATGTTTCCCCGTATTACCTTAGACCTGTACGCCTGTCTGTACCATACTTCCACACTTTCTGCTTTATTCTACCTATGGGACATGCCATCTGTTATTTTATTTATAGTCAGAAATCCAATGCTGCAGAAAAAAAGATCTAAAAGAAAAATGGGAGTTGGCAGCATCAATTGAAAATGTAATTTTATTTGTATATTGTTAGTATGTTTGTTTGTTTTTTGCTATTTTTGTACTGTTACTGATGTGACTTTTAAAAGGGATGGTGGATTTCTTATATTTACTAATATTAGATAGTTGCTGAATCACATGGAGATGATGAAAGTATTATTGGTTAGATTTAATGTGTGCTATATATTGGAAATTGATGAGAGTGTATTGCGCACAAAGTTGTCCGTACAACGTGCACGGTGCAGGGTACATAATGCAGCAAGTGTGAGAAGTCTGTATGGGGACAGAATGCAGATAATGTTATAGGGCAGTAAAAGGAGCCATAGATTCTGTGTGTCATGCAGAGACCATATCTATAGATCCATTAATTACATTTACTGTACACTGCAAGGATAGATCGGACAAAACAGACATTTCTTTATAGTGTAAAAATCTTGTTATTTTTTAAACCATTCATTCTTTTCTAACATTAAATGTTGCAGTTACTCCCAGTAAATGCATTCTATCGAATGTACCTTTTAAAAGTTGTTACATTTACTGGCAGACTCTCTCAGTGTATTTTAAAATTTTAAGACACGCATGATTTATTATTAATAAGAATAATATTACTATTATTCTTATTAATATCATCATTATTACACATAATAAACTGTCTATGTTTTAGTTTATTAAATGTATATATTACATAATTGTTATGTTCAATGTGACAAGTAGAAGCACCCCCTTAGATTACATGTACCTCTAACTGAGAAAGTGTGTTTTATACCACTGAAGTGCAAGCTCTTTTGATTTAAGGTCTGCACTGTTGATACACCACTGCTCTGGGGCCCTAAGTGCCATATCTGAGATTGTTCCAGGAACCCCCCAAAAATGACTCAAATGTGGACCCCTATAAAATGTAGTAATCTGATATCATTCTGGAAGCAGGTGGTCTAGACAATGAAATAAAAAATTCCAATTTTATGTAATTTTACACTGTTGCCAGTAACTAATCTTGCATGATTATGTGTGACTAATATCAAATGAATGAATATCGAGTAAATACAGTTTTTAAACATGCCGCATACATACAAACATACAAGCGTAAAATATTTTACACTACAGATGTCTGTTTGAAACCTTTTAATATACCAAAAATTCCATTAATGTTTTTACACTACTGGTGTAAATAGTCTGTAAACTGGAATTTATGGTACAAATATGTGTAATAAAAATATGTAATAAAATTTATAATTTTAGAATGATTAGATTTTAATTGACCAGGGAAATATCAGAGATTTCTGTCTGTTGATGTCATAGCTTGGGTGACAAAGGTCAACCACTTTTTAGCTCCATAGGGACAACATTTTTTTTAATTTAAGACCAAGAGGAGCAAAAAAGAATCAATGTACATTTTTTGGGGTCAGTTCTGTCCTGATAAAACAAGGCTTGCAGTACTTTTGTATTACAGGAATCCCTGATAGGTAGACGGAGGTGACGCTCACCTGATATTTCATCTACTCCAAGCAGGTGCAGCATCACAGAGATGCAGTGTGGTCCTCAGAGACTAAATTGGACTTTTAGGATAAAAATAACCGTAGACTAGTTCTCATACTCCGGGTTTTAGATCTATGACACCTCCAGCCACGCTTTCTACTGCAATATTAATTATACAATGTGATGTGACTTGACAGCCTCAAACTTTCCCCTTTCACATCACTAGAGAAAAATGTCAGACATCCCATGCTTTAATACCGGCACCTCAACTTTGATTACTGTGTCCCTCTGAGTGTGACCTCTCATTTTCTCCTACAGTACAAAAACAGCTGCAGGCAAAGGAAAGTCAACACACTTTGCAGGATGAATAGGACAGTGGAATCTGCAGTGTCCCACTTCATCATCCCAGGTTGCACAGCAAACGGGGAGAGCAAGGTGACTTTGTTTGTTGGTCAATGCAGCAGTCCTGTCCCATGCCCAGGAAAGGGAAAATTAGCAAAGGGGATTTCCGTGATATGCCTGGGCTTGTCCAGGCTTGTCTGCCCTGCCTGTCACTTGGGGGGGAAGGGAGACATCTGGAGACTTGCTCTGTAGGATTTCCCCACGCTCAGATATACCAGGATCAGTATTGCTGACCATGCCTTGATGAAGTAGCTCCTTTCTATATTTCCCTGGCTGTCCCGTATGCCATTGCAGCATAAGCAGCGTGGACTGCAGCACAGGCATTCGTGCTACTCCTGCAATGACTCCTCCTCACCGTCATCAGGCACATATCTCCTGAAATGCAGCACTGATCTGCTTCATCAAGGGCCCTGCCATTCTACTACTGACCCCTCCTTTTACTGCACAGCATCAGGTCAGTCAATGCAGCACTCTGCAGCTTTCTAGCAATCTTGCAAGGTGAGCAGCTTTCACCTGATCTGGAGGAGAAGTGCTTGTTAAGTTGCACTCGAAAGGAGAATTGGCAAAAGAGCAGCGAGGAAAAAACACTGCAGGAAATAAAAGTGTGAGCGCAGCCCTTAAATGACCTCTGCACTCTAAGTTGTGACCTTCCTATCCTGCGGTACCGACCTTTTTATTATACCTTTACACTAGCACATGTTGGGTATTGCTAAAAGAAAGGGGAAATTGCACTTTTTAAAAGTATATTCCACTGCTAATTCTTCTAAGGCAATCTTACGTTTGAGATTGACATTTAAGAAAAGGATTGGCGAATTAGGCTTTGCATCTATAGCCTGTAAAGGGACAAGAAACAAAGATGAAGGTCTTCCCATCTGTCTTTTAATTCATCCTCACTCCAACACTGCCAAGTCACATCAATCTGATCTCATGGAACCACAAGTCAAACTGGTTTTAACCCTTCCAGTTCTGGAATGCTTGTATTATGACTCATAAGAACGCAGGCTGCCAGTGTGTGAGGCTGGTCATGAATCATCCGTACTGTATGGTTCACATAGATCTGGGGGCAGCTAAACATTAGTGACCTCGACTGAACCTAGATTGTCCAGTTCCCCTAATGCAGTAGTCTCCAAACTGCGGCCTTTTGCTTGCCTTTACCCAGCCCTTGCTGGGTAAAGGCCCATGGATGCAAGAGAGTATTCATCCCACTGACCCCAATAATGGGGCATAATTCCTGTTACTGACATCAACAACAGGGCACTATTCATCCCACTGTCACCAATGATGGGGCACTATTCCTCCCACTGCCGCCAGCGATGGGGCACTATTCCTCCCACTGCCGCCAGCGATGGGGCACTATTCTTTCCACTGCTGCCGACGATGGGGCACTATTCTTTCCACTGCTGCCGACGATGGGGCACTATTCTTTCCACTGCTGCCGACGATGGGGCACTATTCTTCCCACTGCCGCCGACGATGGGACACTATTCCTCCCACTGCCACCGACGATGGGGCACTATTCTTCCCACTGCCGCCAGCGATGGGGCACTATTCTTGCCACTGCCATCAATGATGGGGCACTATTCTTCCCACTGCCATCAACAATGGGACACTATTCCTCCCACTGCCACCAACGATGGAGCACTATTCCTTCCATCTGCCACCGATGATAGTGCACTATTCCTCCCATTGCCACCAATGATGGGGCACTACTCCTCCCACTGCCACCATTGGTGCACTATTCCCCCCCTCTAATGACAAAGATGCACTCTTTACACCCTCTGACTCCAGAACAATTTCTACTCCCAATGACCACAGTCCAGCCCCCATAATGTCTGAAGGATAGTAAACTGGCCCAATGGATTGGTCAATAAATCACTGTAAACAGCTAAAGGAAATTGGGTTACTCATTCGCATAAGACAATTCTGATACAACTTGTGTCTGGTTTCTCGGTTGTACAGTCTTGTACAAAAGATAGCTCTTCCGTTTGTAGCCTCCCTGGCGGTATGATTATGTCAGATTTTTGCATCTCAAAGCTGTACAATTATTTTGCATAGAAATTTGGCGTTTTATATTGTAGGCCTGTAATTCTTAGCAATAACACACTTAAATCTGTTCACCAAGAGTCTAGTAGATATCACGGGTATGATGAAGTTTGAAACACAAAATCATAAATTATAATATAATAAATAATTATAAAAAATAATAATCTAATAATAATAAAATAAATTTCCCAACGATTCACTATTGCTCAATTCTGCAAGTGTTCTAATTTACTATCGCTGTTTTCTAGCTGGTCTAAAACCACTTTTGACGTAAAGGGACACTTTTTGGTTGCTATGGACAATCTCAAGTTTCCAGGCAGAAAGAACAGTATATATAAAATATAAAACTGCATGCAGGGCATAGGACAAAGCACTGGGGACAAAAGGGATGTGAAATAATTTCATACAGTAATGTAATCTGTAAGATTACAGTGTACTGTATGTGTTATGATTTTTCACTTTTTTGAATTTGCCGCCGGGCTCCGCCCCTGTGCGTCGCAACGCTCACAGGGGACGGAGCCCGGCACAGAGAGGCTTCAAGCAGAGGACAGAGCCCACTGACACAGCGGGGGGACATCGCAGAATCCTGGGGACAAGGCAAGTAACATGTACCAGGATCCTGCAATGCAATTCCAAGTGTGGCTCGGGGTTACCGCTAATGGTGCTGAAATTTAACCCTGAGCCACACTCGGGAAAACCGCCAGGGAGGTTAAGTTGAAAAAAGCAGAAGAAAAATGTATGACCATTAAATCCTATGGAACTCTGAACACTGGTCAGTTGCAGGTCTATTGCATTTTTCAGAGTCTCACAAGCTGCATCATCTGTTTGGTAGGGTAAAAAAAAAACACACCAAAATTGCACCTCCCCATTGAAATGAATGGAAAATGCACCAGAAACGTGGCAAAAAACGCATCAAAAATGCACCAGCGTTTGTTTTTTTGGTGCATGTTTTGAGTCACGTGTCCTTTTTTCACAGGTCCAAAACACACCGGAAAGGCAACAAAAATGCATATGCATTTTGACAGCATTTTTGCAACAGAGCAGTGTGAAAGTAGCCTTACATGCGCTGCTTAGTCCAAACAAACAAAAGTGAGGGGGAAAGGAGAGGTTTGGGAGGATGGATGTCAAAAGGCGGCAGAAAAACACAGCATAAAGCAATTTCATGAAAAATAGATTACAGGGCCATTAAAGTGTTACTAAACCCAGGACCCTGCATTCACTTTATCTGGTCTCCCACAGTACACAGAACATGGAATTGCAATTATTTTAGCACTTTTCTCATGAGCAGTATATAGCAGTCTTGTGACTTCTATCAGTGTCTGGTTAAAGCTTGTAGAGGGAGTTTTCATTCTCCTCTGACTGTCCTATGAGGATGCAGGACCCCTGACCCTCTTTCTGTACAGTGTCGATTGGCCCTGTGCTGATCACATGCACTCTCCCCAGAAAAAAAAACCTTTGTAGCAATACACACCAAACTGAGCATGTGCAGCCAGACTCCATAGGCTCTGTGTTATCAGGGAATTATTAGAGGACAATGAAATAAGGGATCAAACAGACTTTTTACACAATGCAGAGGATTAACCCCTTAAGTTCCACAGTGAGTATAACAAGCATGCTATGCTGCATATACAGACCGATTTTACTGTTGTTGGTTTAGTAACACTTTAAACAGTGGATGTGTATGGATTTTTTTTTTTTTTTTTTTTTTTTTAAGAACAATAAGGATACAATAAGGATATCCTTTAGTAATTTATTAAGAAGACCTTTGGTCTGATTTTCTCAACTGTTTTATCACAGGGGGACCCTTGAAATAACATTAAGGTCTCAGGACAGTCCTGAAAAAGATAGCTCTTCCGTTTGTAGCCTCCCTGGCGGTATGATTATGTCAGATTTTTGCATCTCAAAGCTGTACAATTATTTTGCATAGAAATTTGGCGTTTTATATTGTAGGCCTGTAATTCTTAGCAATAACACACTTAAATCTGTTCACCAAGAGTCTAGTAGATATCACGGGTATGATGAAGTTTGAAACACAAAATCATAAATTATAATATAATAAATAATTATAAAAAATAATAATCTAATAATAATAAAATAAATTTCCCAACGATTCACTATTGCTCAATTCTGCAAGTGTTCTAATTTACTATCGCTGTTTTCTAGCTGGTCTAAAACCACTTTTGACGTAAAGGGACACTTTTTGGTTGCTATGGACAATCTCAAGTTTCCAGGCAGAAAGAACAGTATATATAAAATATAAAACTGCATGCAGGGCATTGGACAAAGCACTGGGGACAAAAGGGATGTGAAATAATTTCATACAGTAATGTAATCTGTAAGATTACAGTGTACTGTATGTGTTATGATTTTTCACTTTTTTGAATTTGCCGCCGGGCTCCGCCCCTGTGCGTCGCAACGCTCACAGGGGACGGAGCCCGGCACAGAGAGGCTTCAAGCAGAGGACAGAGCCCACTGACACAGCGGGGGGACATCGCAGAATCCTGGGGACAAGGCAAGTAACATGTACCAGGATCCTGCAATGCAATTCCAAGTGTGGCTCGGAGTTACCGCTAATGGTGCTGAAATTTAACCCTGAGCCACACTCGGGAAAACCGCCAGGGAGGTTAAGTTGAAAAAAGCAGAAGAAAAATGTATGACCATTAAATCCTATGGAACTCTGAACACTGGTCAGTTGCAGGTCTATTGCATTTTTCAGAGTCTCACAAGCTGCATCATCTGTTTGGTAGGGTAAAAAAAAAAACACACCAAAATTGCACCTCCCCATTGAAATGAATGGAAAATGCACCAGAAACGTGGCAAAAAACGCATCAAAAATGCACCAGCGTTTGTTTTTTTGGTGCATGTTTTATCACAGGGGGACCCTTGAAATAACATTAAGGTCTCAGGACAGTCCTGATATCAATAATAATAATAATAAAAATAAAAATGTATAATAATTGTGTTTATAATAATGTATTATATATAATAATTATTATGTTATTTGCGGTTTGAGACATTACCATGAAAAGTATATTGTTACATAGCTACATAGTTTGTGAGGTTGAAAAAAGACACAAGTCCATCAAGTCCAAGCTATAGGTGTGCTTTTATGTTAATATTACATTGTATATCCCTGTGTTGTGGCCGTTAAGGTACCCATCTAATAGTTTTTTTTTAATTATCGATGCTCCCCGCTGATACCACTGCTTGTTGAAGATAAATTTATATTATTATATTGTGAATATAATAATGAATGTGGTGTACTTGGTGTGTTTAACACCCCGGACTGTTCTAGATGATATTTTCAGTAATATCAACTCAATAAAAGAAATAATAATAAAGGCCTGGAAAACCATGTATAGTAAGTAACCTCTTACACTGACAATCTGTTGAAAAGGCCTCCTAGATTGATGGTCAATGAGAATACTCCTTAGGCTGGCCATATATGGATAAAAATTCAGCCAGTTCAGCAGGGAGCAGCCAAATTTCGATTAATGTATGGGCAGGGAGATGTACAGAAAGTGATCAACTGGTCAACTTCTGTGCAACTGCCCTGTTGGATTTTCCCAGCTTGATCAGCGCTGCCAGCTATAGCCAGTGGCGTTGATCTATGTATTCTGAAAGCGGGGGAGTCTCCCCACTGTCAGAACACAATAGCTCAGACTGGAGGATTCCTCCATCTACATGGATTGTTTGGACGGGGGGAATCAAGTCACTTTATTTGATTCAGCCCATTGGTTGAACAAAAAAAAAGACTTATCTATGTGCTGCCTTACACTGGTGGTCAGTGAGAAGAATGCTTCTCCCCCTATTCCTTCCCCCTTCAAAGGGGTTGTAAAGGCTCATGTTTTTTCACCTTAATGCATCCTATGCATTAAGGTGAAAAAACACCTTGCATTCAATGGCCCCCTAGCCCCCTAGCCCCCTGTTTTACTTATCTGAGCTCTATTGGCTCCCGCTGCTGTCAATCAAATCTAATGACACGGGCGCCGGGGGGGCGGGGCCGAGTCCTGCATTCGGCCTCCATGGACGCTGAATGCTGGACTCAGGAGTGCGCCCGCATGGTAACCCCCCCGGGAGAGCGCTTCTCCAAGGGGGTTATCAAATGAGGGGAGGAGCCGCAAGGGCCGCCGAGGGACCCCAGAAATGGATGTTCGGGGCCACTCTGTGCAAAACGAGCTGCACAGTGGAGGTAAGTATGACATGTTTGTTATTTAAAAAAAATAAAAAACAATCCTTTAGTATCACTTTAATTGATTCTAATGTCTTCTTACTTTTCCTATATAAATAACAAACATGTTATACTTACCTGCCCTGTTTCAGTGAATTTGCACAAAGCAGCCCAGATCCTCCTCTTCTCGGGTCCCTCTTTGGTAATCCTGGCCACTTCCCCCTGATCAGTGGCCCCACAGCAAGTAGCTTGCTATGGGGGCACCTGAGCCGGGTCACAGCTCCCTGTGTCAATTTTAGACTCCGAGCCCTGACCCGGCCCCATCCCCTCTCTCTCCTGATTGGCTAGCGGACTTTGACAGCAGCGACAGCCACTGGCGCCGTTGCTGTGTCTCAGCCAATCAGGAAGGAGAATCTCGGACAGCTGAGACACTCGTGGACATCGCTGGACAGAGAGGGACCTCGGGTAAGTATTAGGGGAGCTGAGAGGGGCTGCTGCACACAGAAGGCTTTTTACCTTAATGCAGACCAACTCCTTTAACCACTTCAGCCCCGGAAGGATTTACCCCTTTAATGACCAGGCCACTTTTTGGGCTACGGCACTGCGTTACTTTAACTGACAATTGCACAGGCGTGCGACGCTTTACCCAAATAAAATTGATGTCCTTTTTTTCCCACAAATAGAGCTTTCTTTTGGTGGTATTTGATCACCTCTGCGGTTTTTATTTTTTGCGCTATAAACAAAAAAAGACCGACAATTTTGAAAAAAAAAACAATATTTTTTAATTTTTGGTATAATAAATATTCAATAAAAAAATGTAAAACACATTTCTTCACCAGTTTAGGCAATTATATATTCTATATATTCTTGGTAAAGAAAAACGCAACAAACGTATATTGGTTGGTTTGCACAAAAGTTATAGCGTCTACAAAATAGGAAATAGATTTATGGCATTTTTATTATTATTATTTTAATTTTTTTACTAGTAATGGCGGTGATCAGCGGTTTTTTTAACGGGAATGCGACATTGCGGTGGACAGATCAGACACTTTTGACACTTTTTTTTTTTTTTTTTAGGACCAGTGACATTATTAGAGTGATCAGAACTATAAATATGCACTGACCACTGTATAAATGACACTAGGGGCGATAATGGGGTTAAGTGTGTCCTAGGGAGGTGCTTTCTAACTGTGGGGGGAGTGGACTGATTGGGAGTACAGAGAGATCGCTGTTCCTGATTACTAGGAACAGATGACATCTCTGTACTCCCCTGTCAGAACGGGGATCTGCTTTGTTTACATTGGCAGATCTCCATTCTGACTCTCTGAGTAGTGATCGCGGGTGGCCGGCGGACATTGCGGCCCGCCGGACCCATGCATCGGCTCCCCCAGCGCAGTAGGGCTGCCCTGCCGCAGTGTATATGCGGAGGGCGGTCCTTAAGTGGTTAGGCTGACCATACATGGTTAGATTTACATTCAAATGTTCATGGAAAAATCATTCGTCAGAACAGCATTGAGCAAACTAATTTTCTTCAAAAGCCCTAAAAATGTCATTTCAACCTGCTATTTGAATGGAATCCCAGATGTATTAAACAGGTCTCATTATATACTCTATATGACTTTTTCCAATGAAAACTACATTCACAATTATCATTTTTATTTGAAAACATTTTTCCATCACACTTCTTTGAATTTTTACAGTTGAAAATGAATGCCAATTTGATCCCACTAACAATTAGAAAATCAAAGGAGCATACCGACAAAAATATTTTTTTAAACCAAATTTTACTGGTGTATGATCAGCATTATACGGGTGATTAGCAGGAAAGTGCTTCCTACATTGATGGTCAATGGGTAGAATGCTCTTCCTTAAATTGGTGGTCAGTGGGGGAATGGCCTACTTATAGTGGTGGTTAGTGGGGAAAATGCCCACTAAAGCCTAGTACACATGATCAGAAAATCAGGCGCTTTCGAATCAATCGTAGGATAATCTGTTTGTTAGTACATAGCTTTTGAGAGCCGATCACGATAGTTCATCCGAATTTATCTGAAGGGACAGGCCCTGCTGATGCCATTGTGTTGTCTACATTGATGTTTTTACAAGTGCTTGTTTTACTCTTCTAAATGTAAGTGTTCCCATTTTTTCTTAAATTCCCATTTATACCTACGGGTTCACACTATGTGGAGTATTTGTTTCCTTCTCGGTTATACTGCATGATATATGGTAAAAGACACAGCCCACCAGGACTTGTATCAGTTGCCTTCAAGCCGTGCCTGTTTTGAGCCATCTACAGGACGTAGGGACAACTCCCATCTTGGCTAGAAGTATACGTGTGGATACTCTATTTATTTGTGTTAACACCATAAGCCTTGGTGACTCATTGGGCGTACGCTCGTTTGAGTCCATTGGTTCTGGTAAGCCTTCTTACAATCAGTGGTGGCTGTCTTCCATATCTACTCATCCTAGCATTAAGCTATAAAGGACTACATCTTCCCATTTGATCCAGTCTTATCTTATATATTCACTTTTTTTCATTCTATGGATTTATCATAATATAATTCATGGACATTAATATTGCACATATGGTCACAATCATTGCATAATTATGGATTTAAGGTGACATAATTTTGAGCACACCAGTCATTGGTTACATATCTCAAATTCTGTAGCCATACAGAGTTTTTTCTCTAGCGCTGCACATATGTTATAATCACTTGTTTACCTTTTGTCTATTGCTGTGCTGGCTGCTGTCTTAGGTGTCAGCGCAATATATTTTTTTATAATTTTTTTATCCGAAGGAACAAACATGAAAATTTTGCTTGTGATACCAGGTCATATGATTTTTGTTTAATTAGTACAGTATTCGCCCCAGAAAAACAGAAGCGCAAGACCATGTATGCTCGGAAACGAGAGAATACATTACAATACAATACAACACATCACTTCCGAAGTTGTATTCTGTCATACAAGAATTTCCGTAAGTTGAGTAACCTCTTCACTTTCGATATGAGACTAGCATGCAAAAAAAATGGACAATCATTCGTCTGATATTCTCATTGTGTGTGTATGAGGCTGTACAAATACCAGGAAGATCCATTTAACATGAAAGGTCCAAGTGGGTCAGGCTGTAAGTTTTTCAGCTGGACCTGATCGAACCCTCTATTCCCCTCCTATAGGCAGTTAGATGTAAAAGGACTAAATCAGATCTGATTCCCCCCCCCCCCCCCAAAAAAAAAAAGTGGGATCATGGGATCTGGAGGGCAGTTAGGTGTAAACAGACAGCTGGTCCGTTTCCATCCGGCTGCCTATAGAGCAGAGTGGGCTGTGTCCATGTCTGTCCTGCATTAGCGGAGCGGACACGGACCTGTCATATGGCCACTCCGCTCAATTTAGCAAGGGATTTGCGAATGGATCCCCTGCTGAGCAAAATCGGATCCGGCCTGTGTGTAAGGGGCCAAAAGATCCTTGGTGGTAGAAATTACTCATTGCTCAAGGAACCCCTAGCAACCTTTGAACTAACCCTGACTAAGAAAGCTGGAGCAGGGAATCTTCACTCAATAAATTGTGTGAATATTTGCTTCAGTTATCCAATCATGTAAAAATATAATTCCTGTTTCCTTATTTTATCTGCCCATCATTGGGTATTCTAAGTGAACAGGACAGGAATTTGCTTTACAGGTGATAGGATAATTGAAAAAAATATTTACATAATTTACAGAGTAAAGATTCTCAACTCGACGGACTGTAGAGTCCGTTTTTATCCGATCCGCAGACGGATGGAAAAGTAGGGTTTTCCTCCGTCACACTTTAGCAGATCAGAGCGGGTCTGATGTCAGCGGACATGTCACCGCTGACATCCATCGCTCCATAGACCTGTGTGGAGCGTCCATTCAGGTCCGCCTAAAAAACTGACAGGCGGACCTAAACGGTCCGCCCGTGTGAAAGGGGCCTAAAACTAAAATCTGTGAATCTACTTGCAGCCACGATCTAAGACCAACCTATCTAGCCCTGTAAAAAATAAATTGCTATACATACCTTTTCTGAAACCGCTCCATTCTGGTCTCTAGCGGAAGAAGCTCTGCAGAGGACACGGCTGACAACGGCTGTGAAAAGAATGGGGAATGACGTCACCCATAGACTTACTATGGGGCTTCCGTTGTTGGCTGCCTCCTCTGCACCCGGCTCCATAGAAAAGCCGCTGCTGACAGCTCAGTGTGGGACTGGACCGGATTGGCTTCAGAAAAGGTATGTATAGCCATTTCTTCTTTACAGGGCTAGATAGGTTAGTCTTAGATTATGGATGCAAGTAGATTTAAAGATTTTAGTTTTAGGCTGAACTTGTACTTTAAACAAGATTTTCTAGTACCACATCACAGCAGACTCAAACATAAAAAACGAATTAGGATTTTCACGGTACCACAACTAAATATAGATAAAAAATTTTTTTTTAATTTATTAGTACATATATAAAGGGTTGTCATTTAAAATACCATAGATACATCTTGACCATATTACAGTGGCATCCGCTGTATGGTACAGTCATCCAGTGTTAATTTTGAAAGTTTTACTCAGTCTTTTGACTAAAATACCATTTTAGTTTTAGTTGTATTTTAGTCATCGGAATTGTTTTAGTCCTATTTTGTACTGGAGATTTTAGTTGACTAAAATCGAATGGGTTTGTTAAATTGTAATGCATTATTTAAGCATTTCTCTAGAATTGACAAACTCATTATATACTTCTGGAGTAATAATCTAATAACATATTAGTATTTATGATATTAAGGTTTGACTATTCACTACAGGCACAGATTTCGCCGTTGTGATATATAACGTCTTGATAAATAAAACCTAGTTTCATAAACAAAGAAAAATATTGCTTTTTGACAAACAGAAGTGCTTAACCACTTCCCGCCCGCCATATGCAGAATGACGGCCGGGAAGTGATTCTGTTATCCTGATTGGGCATAATATGACGTTCAGCAGGATAACATGCCGGCGCACGCCCGTGGGGGCACGCAGCGCGGCGATCGCGGCGTGTTCGTCTGACACAATGCATCTCCGATCGTGATAAGAAGCCACTGACAGAGGCTTCTTACCACGTGATCAGCTGTGACCGATCACAGCTGATCATCGCGTGAACCAGGAAATGCTGATAAACGCCATTTCTCGGTTCGCGCTGACAGGGAGAGCCAATCGGCGGCTCTCCCTGTCAGGGGGGGGGGTCTGTGCTGATAATCAGCACATTGATTATCAGCACAGCCCCCTCAGTTATGCAAATCACCTGTAAATCCGTGCCCAGCAGTGTCCCAACAATAAAATGTGCCAGTGCCCACCACAGTGCCAATCAGAGCCCACCAGAGTGCCAACCAGTGCCCACCATGGTGACAATCAGTGCCCAGCAGTAACACCTGTTAGTAATCTCTCAGTACCTCATCATCAGTGCCAACTATCAGTGCCGTCTGTCAGTGCTGCATATCAGTGCCGCCTATCAGTGCCCATCAATTCTACATATTAGTGTCTCCTCATCAGTGCCCATCAGTGCCACTTTATCAGTGCCAACCCCTTGAAGGCTAAGCCTTTTTCTGACACTTGTTGCTGGCGCATGTATGCATTCGCTTTAGTGTGCGAGCACAGAGGGATGGGGCGCTTTAAAAAAAAAATATCACTTTTATTGCTGTGACAAGGAATGTAAAACATCCCTTGCGACAGCGATAGTCATGTGTCAGATATTTTTTTTTGGAGGGATTTGGGGTATATAACACCCCAAATCCCTCCTTTGCATTTAAAAGCATTCAAACCACCAAATTTGACTTTTTTTTTAATACTGACATTTTTCAAATCTGGTGCCTTGAAGGCTCCAGTAAACCGGACGTGTTGTCATGACATTGCTTCCGGGTTACTAGATCCAAGACCCGATCGAAGTTGATTCTGGCTTTGTTCGGGTCTCCGGCCAGCCGACGGATGTGCCGGCTGGTTGCTTGGGCCTCGTGGGCGAGCTGCGGAAGGTGGTGGGAGGCGGGGGGACATCCCCCCACACTGCTTGTAATAACAGCCGAGCTGATTAGCCGCATCGGTTAATACCAGAAAGCTGACCATCGGGTCTAGAAAACAGTACCGGGGTGATGCCTGCATCTGCAGGCATCACTCTGATATGCCGAAGGCAGCATATATGCATTACGTTGGCATGAAGGGGTTAAATATTAGGAAAAAAAATAAGAAAAGCCTTTATCTGAACTTTTTTTTTTTCCCTTTCAGCAGCTTAGTAGATGCCCCCTACTTTTTTATGTGGTAGTGCAGTGCTAATTTTGATGTCAAATTTTGATTTAGTTTATAAATTCGAAAAATATTTTCATAGAAGTAAAAAAAGCATTAAATAGTGTCTTCTCCACTTTTGATGTACTAGAAGGGGTGTTGATTGCTTACAGCTTCTTCAACGTGTTTCACGGGACAAAAGCCTGCTTCATCAGGAAGAAAGCATTGGCTACAGCTCTGAAATTGTAAAGGAATACATCAGAGTACATCAGAAGAGCCAATTCAAAAAAGTGTTATATGAAGGTATGTATTTCCGAACATGGAAATATTGGTCTATACCTGTTATTGATGCTGATCAATATATAATTTGTTAGATCATACTTTGATGGTGGATAGTGGAGGGGGCTATGTGACTGCCTTCTTAAGGGCCTGCCTATACAATCCATTTAATGTATATCCACTTACTTCCCTGGTAATTCTAAAATAGAATATACAGAAATTGTACAATCAGATCATACCATGTGGACAGCTTCAGTCTAATTGTCAAGAAACCTGCTGCCTAAATACCAACTCATTGACTTGCCTTCCGTGATGATGCCTCCTACTTAGAAAAATGAGAATCCACCTTGGTGCCCAATTTGACTGGTTCATAACCAACAACATATCAGCCCCCAGTGCTGGTCTTAAAGAAGGACTAAACCTTCCTATCATTTTCAGCCATTGAAGCTGCCATCTAATGCTCCATACACACGGTCAGAAATTCCATCAGAAAAAACTTGGATGGTTTTTCCGACGGAATTCCGCTCAAGCTTGCCTTGCATACACACGGTCACACAAAAGTTCTCTATGTCAAGAACGTGGTGACGTACAACACTACGACAAGCCGAGAAAATGAAGTTCAATGCTTCCGAGCATGCGTCAAATTGTTTCCGAGCATGCGTGATTTTATGCGCATCTGAATTGCATACAGATGAACGTATTTTCGGATAGGAACTTTTTCCAACCGAAAAAGAGAGAACCTGCTCTCAATCTTTTGCTGGCTGGAATTCTGCCAGCAAAACTCCGATGGAGCATACACACGGACGGATTTTCTGACCAAAAGCTCACATCCGACTTTTGCTGACGGAATTTCTGATCGTGTGTACGGGGCATTAGTCTCTGTTTGATCTGCAATTGCCATGGTGCTTCACATGATCAGTTTTAACACCAGCCATTTGATGGTTTGACAGTTTGGTTGAGAGTACAACCAATGTGACAGTTGCATTCCTGGCACATGCCGGGAATGTAACTGTTTTTTGAAACTGTTAAATCGATGGGTTCACTTCCGTTTTAACTTTGCAAGGCCTTGCACACCGTGACATCCAGGCTTGATCCTTGGGCATGTCCTGTACCTCAGTGGGCTCAAATATGGAGACCCTGCCACTAAGGGGGTAACTGTTAAATTGATGGGTGTAGTTCCACTTTAGGGTAAAAGGGGCATGTTAAGTGTCAATTATATCTGCAGCCCACACAGGGGAAATTACACAAGAAAAAGGGTAATTAAGATAGAAAAGTTATCACTATATACTGTATACACTTTAATGACCCTATAACATTCTTTTTTTTTTTTAAATAAATTGTTGAACCCCACCTTCTTCAGGGCACCTCATTGAAAAAAAAAAAAAAAACAACATTACCAAACGCATTATACATCAGTGTGTGATCAGCTAGATACAGTATGTTTAGGGATTGTGTTCACTACGTATACGGATATCCCTGTGCTCATAGTCATACAAGGATACCCTGTCAATGCATGCCAGCTCTTGTTCATTTCCCGTAGTAGATTAGACCCTCTTCCTTTCTCTCATACTCTCTCTTTGCTGTCAGATTCGTCCCCAGTGTACCAACTTGTACTGAGAAGTAATTCTGTCAATTAATTATCCTTTCTGCGAGTTCACAAATCATTTATTTTGGCAGTGATGTGATCCCTTAGATTGCATGTGACTTTAATGGACCACAAGATATAAAAATGAGATTGATCTATGTATAATACACATTTTCATGTCTCACATTTCCACTTCTAGTTTTCAGTAAATAATTATAACCAAGGTGATTCGTCTGACGTTTTGTGAAGTTTTTCCGTTTTTTTATGTTTTTGTTCTGTAAATCTGAAGGCATGGACTGACTCATATGGGCATAGCTCCCAACTGTCCCTGATTTGGAGGGACTGTCCCTGATTTGGAGCAATGTCCCTCTGTCCCTCATTCCTCCTCATTTGTCCCTCATTTTGGTCTGATCTATATAGTTTATATAGTGTGTGTGTGTGTGTGTGTGTGTGTGTGTGTGTGTGTGTGTGTGTGTGTGTGTGTGTGTATATATATATATATATATAAAATACACTTTTTATCTTTCAAAAAGCATTTCCCAGTGCTAAACCTTTCATCCAAATTCTAAATTGCTGCATTTGTAAATTTAAAACCCAATATAAAGGAAATGTAGTGGTAAAAAAAAGCACTTGTGGATTTAATTAATCTTTTTTTTTTGGTTAATTCTCCTTTAAGGGGGTGTGGCAGGGGGCGTGTCTTATACCTACATACATTTGCTAGCAGGTGTCCCTCATTCCCATCTCTAAATGTTGGGAGGTATGTATGGGACGTTGTGGTATTAGTCTGCCATAAGTTTATGGTTCTTTTCTTTTCTTCTCTTCTCTTCCATAAGTAGTCATGTTAATTACACCTGAGATCTTAAGAAAGCATAATGCTGGAAAGATGCCATGTAGGGAAGAAAGGTCATGCTAGTTTTTTTCTAGTGGAACTTTACTCTCTCAATCAACAATAACTATTTTTAATCCTCATGTGGCTAGCATTAGTAAATTGATAGGAAAATATATCATATTTACTTGTGTTAAACTCTTCTTTCTTTAACATTTCTTCAGTTACTTCCTGGTTTCCAGGGCTAGGCAAATGTTGTACAGTCTTCGTGAGGGGAGGAGGGGTTTTCTCAGCTAAGCATACCTTTCTTCCTGCATGCCTGAGCTAAAGGCAGATGATTCCAGGAAGTGCTACATGAATCTACCCTTACTCAAGATGGCCACGGTAGGGGGTTGTAGATCGCACACATTCCTGCACCTGCATAAAAAACACACTACTACTAACTCTTAATGGCACTCCCATGCACTGAAAAATGTGGTGCGATTACCTGCATGCGGAAACACAATGACGCCAAAGCACCATGTATTTTCTGTGCAGCCGTGTTTTAAAAAAGGCTCAGGAAACATAGGTACAGCAGCCTATTCTAATGAATTGGCTACTGGACCCATGCAAATGCAGCATGCAGAACTTCACTTTTGGGTGGGTTGGAGGGGACAGTAATCAGCACATGAGGGACTTACCCTTAGTAAATGTAGTGCAACCCACTATACCTGCTGGTAGTGGGTTGCACTATATTTAATCAGGGCAAGTCCCTCTCATTGACAAGCTGTACTTAATCCTGTGGACAGCATCTGACAGCATCCAGTAAGAACGGCTACTTGAAGCAGCGCTGACACAGTGCCGGGTGCTCCTGCTGTGAAGCCTGTGCCTTTCCACCAGGAGAGCTGCTTCGCCATGCTCCCCTCCCCAGCCACAACCCACTCTGCCCCTCCAACCCCCCCCCCCCACTCTGCCCCCCAGCTATACAACATGCAAGGATGACACTGCATGCTGGAGGGAGGACGAGGTTGTCAGTTCCGCTGTGCCTGGAACACTGAGCCGACTCAGGTGCAGCAGTTTAGTGATCCTTACGCTGCACTTTCTGGATCTTATCCCGGGACAAAGCAATGACAAGACAGTTGCCAAATATGATTGGGGAACCACAGTCCAGATACATAATGTGTCCGGGTTTCAGGCGGACTGAAACCCGGATACATGATGTGAATCTCGGACTGATGGCAACCCTACCCCCCATAGACTTCAATGCAAAATTGCATCCCATAAAACTCCATGCAAAATAGCATCCCGTAGACTTCAATGCAAAATAGCATCCCGTAGACTTCAATGCAAAATAGCATCCCATAGACTTCAATGCAAAATAGCATCCCATAGACTTCAATACAAAATAGCATCCCATAGACTTCAGTACAAAATGGCATCCCATACAATTCAGTCCAAAATAGCATCCCATAGATTTCAGTCCAAAATAGCATCCTATAGATTTCAGTCCAAAATAGCATCCCATAGATTTCAGTCCAAAATAGCATCCCATAGATTTCAGTCCAAAATAGCATCCCATAGATTTCAGTCCAAAATAGCATCCCATAGATTTCAGTCCAAAATAGCATCCCATAGATTTCAGTCCAAAATAGCATCCCATAGATTTCAGTCCAAAATAGCATCCCATAGATTTCAGTCCAAAATAGCATCCCATAGATTTCAGTCCAAAATCGCGTCCCGTTGACTTCAAAGCAAAAACTCCCCCTAATGACTTCAATGCAAAATCACATCCCATTAACTTTAATGCAAAATTGTGTCCCACTGACTTCAATGCAAAAATGCCTCCTAGTGAATTCAATGGAAAAACAGCATCCACATTAAATTTAAACTTTTTTTTTTTTTAAACTGTCCGTTTCGGTGCATTCTGAATTTTCAGGTTTGGCATCGGAATTTCGGTGCACCCCTAATTGTAACGTGTGTAGCCAAAGTACAGAGATATATGTTGGACTATAGCAGTGCAGTAAAATTTATTAGTAAAATCATTTTCACAAACCATCTAGCATGAAAATAAAGTGACTGCAGGACTGTAGTTCTTTCAGCTGAAAAAAGTAATTAATTTAATTACATTTATAAGTAAATTAGCATCGTGTTCAACAGCAAACTGCAATGTCATTTTTATTAGCCAAAGTACTAAAGAGATTTCACCTCTATAACAGTCTCCAGTGAGGCACTTTGACATGCAGGAGTTAAATGTTCACAGTGAGTCTGTCAGTGTCCAGATTTGTCCCATAATGGAGTGCTCAATTCTGTCCCAGTGACACCGACTTGTATAGTTATCGGCTAAGTTCATGCTACATTTATATTTTAAATAGCAAAAACAAGCATTAAAAGTGAAACTGATTACATCTCACATGTAAGGCTCCTTTCACATGATCGGCCCAATCGGATCCGCCTGTCCATTTTTCAGGTGGATCCAAGTGAGCCACCCATTGACTTCTATGGGCAGGTGAATGTCAGCGGATATGTGTCCGCTGACATCCGCCTGCCATCCGATCCGCCAAGATCCGCTGAAAACAGACGGATGGTGATACGGTGAAGCGATTTCCCCCCCCCCCCCCCGTCCCCGTCCAGCGGATCTGCCCTGTGTGAAAGGGGCCTACTTAGATTAATCAACATACCTTTGAAAGTAGATTTGTAGATTATTTGTAGTCTGTTATTAAAGCTGAAGTTTAGAAAAACAATGAAAAAAGCAAAAAATCACCACAAGCAACAATACTTACATTTAGGTCTCATGCACATTGGACATTTTTAATGCTTCTCCTAGGGGCTCCCTTTTCAGTTATTAAACAGATGCATGTTTGTGCTACAAAGCCATTGGTTTGTGGACAGTCATTTTACCAGTTTTGTTGATACATGTAGTAGGACCTAATACTGTACAGACTTTTACCACTACACAGACTTTGTGCTCTGGAATCCTATTAGCAGCCAACCTAAAAATTAAGTGGATCTAATCTCAAGAACAATAATGGATTTACTGCCTTTATTTTCTGATGATCCTGCCAGTAACATACCTGGGTTTCTGAGGCAGTGGTCTCCAAACTTTGGCCCATGGGCCAGCTGCGGTCCTTTGCTTGCATTATCGGCCCCTGGGGCACTGTTCCTCCCACTGACACCAATGATGGAGCACTATTCCTGCCACTGATATGAGGCACTATTCCTCCCACTGACACCAATGATGGGGCATTATGCTTTACACTGACACCAAAGATGCGGTACTATTCCTTCCATCGACACCAACAATAGGGTACCATTTCACCCACTGACATCAGGGATGGGGCACTATTCCTCTGGCTGACACCAATGATGGGGCACTATTCCTGCCACTGATATGAGGCACTATTCCTCCCAATGACACCAACAATAGAGCACTATTCCTGCCACTGGTATAATGCACTATTCCTCCCACTGACACCAATGATGGGGCACTATTCCACCCAATGACGCCAATGATGGGGCACTATTCCTCTCACCACTATCAACAATTGGCACTGTACTACCCACCAATACCAATGATGAGGCACTATTCCTCCCATTGATACCAACAATTGGCACCTTTCTCTGACCATTACCAATGATGGGACACTACTCCTTCTCCTACTAAACCCAGGCAGTATGCAATTTTCTTAATCCCACTGACATCCATCGTGATACATTGTATAATCCCACTGATGCCATGGCAGGTAAAAGCACCCAGTTGAAGATATAGTTGTTGAGGGTAGCACAAGGGGAAAGATAATGACTATAATCTTGTTTTCAGTGACAATTGGATCTCTCATGTGGACTCCCATAAAAAAAGGGGGGGGCAGAGAGGTTCCTCTGAAGATTTCTGCGGGTTTCTTGAGCAATGTGCAATTTCTTTTCAGATAAGCTACCGCTGACACCAATGATCTTTCTATCTGTAAGGGGGATTCCTTCTACTGACCACAAACCACAGCTCAGTCACCCATGTGAAAGGGTCCTTCATGTCTACACTTCTTTCTCCATTGTATCTATGGAGGGAGCCATGGCTGTCACCCAGGATGGTTATAAAACATTGCCTGCCTTTGTTAATCCCCATTTACATGTTGGATTGATGGGGCTAGTAATGTACACAAGAAAGGGATGTTTGTGCTTTCTTTTCATCTCAAAGTTAGTGACAAGGACATTGCATTTCTGGCAAGTTTAACAGGTATTTTCTGTACTTGCTAGCAATGTTCTTAGCCTGAAGAAACGAATACCGCCATCACATCTAAGGACTGTGCAATATATGACATTTTTATTTTGGGTTTAGAAATGCTTTAATGCAGGTTTTACAACATTTTGTTGTGCTTTACTGTGTTTTATTGTGCCTTTGCCATGTTTTGCTGTGTTTTTAAGGTGCAATTTGAATCCCTGATGCAGACATACATAGACAGTAATAGAAACCTGGCAGGAGTTGTAAAACTTCCCCGTTCTATGGCAGACCTGAACTGTGTACCATATGAATAAGATATAGATGTAGGTAAAGTTGTAGTCATATAGATATTTAGAGTTGCACCGATACCTGTATTTACGGGTGAGTACGAGTACTGATACTTTTGGTCAAGTATAGGTTGTTCTAAACTACTATAGGTTGTTCTAGACTAGATTACTATAGGCTGTTCTAGACTACTATATGTTTTAAAATTACTATAGGCTTTTCTAGACAGGAGTACTACAGTATAGGCTGTTCTAGACTAGACTACTATAGGTTGTTCTAGACTAAATCACTATGGGTCATTCTAGACCACTAAAGGCTGTTCTAGACTAGACTACTGTAGGTTGTACTAGACTACTATAGTCTGTTCTAGTCTAGACCACTATAGGTTGTTATAAACTAGACTACTGTAAGCTGTTCTAGACTGGACTACTATAGGCTGTTCTAGACTACTATCAGCTGTTCTAGACTACTAAAGGGTTATTCTAGCTAGACTACTATAAGTTATTCTAGACTAGACTACTATAGACTGTTCTAGGTTATTGACAACTAAAATAGTGGGGCAGTCAATGTTTCGCCCAGCTGCTGTTTTGGGGTTGGGAGTCTTTACACGGCAGATAAATCAGTACCTGGTGACACTGTACACACACCCTCTCCGAGATGAGACACTGACAGGATTCCTCATACCTTGGTGCGTGTACCTTTTTTCTATGAGGTAAATTGCTTAAAATAGTCACAGGGTGGAGATGTCATATGACATTGATGGAATCTGACCCTAATTACACTTCCTTCAAAACATGATACTGTATGTTATTTCTCTACCTCTCCCTGTTCTTTTACTATCCCACTCCTCTGAAATCTCTTTTATCTGTGTACATCGGACCACTCTGCGTGACATAGGCACTTTCACTTTACCTTAGCTGACCGATCGCCTTGTACTTTGCCTTCAGGCTCTGTATGCTCTTTCACAATGCCTCCCAAGCTCGTCATGTTTATTTTCTAAGGTGATGTTTGTTCTTTAAATTTTCTGCATTCTTGCCAGAAATGTGTACTGCTTTTATACTATTTTACATCTTTTAATGAAATCCTGGTGTCACATAGTATTTCAAGTCCAGCGCAAAATTTATTCAGGCATCACCCAAGGTCTGCATCTACGTCCTGGGCTAAAGACGGCCATACACATTTCAAGTTTCACTTCTGTTCAGCTTGCGAAAATCAATTGATTTTCTACGCCAAGCTAACAGTGTGGATGGAGGAATCTCCCCTGTTGACTCCACTGCTGACTGCAGCTGCCAGAAAACAATGGCGCTGCTGAACAGTGACTGCACCTGATAGGACGCAATCATTGTTCGGCCAATAATATTATAGCCAGCTCAGTCGATTTTGAGATCAACTTTTCTCCCACAGCTCAAATTTTTGCTGATTCGGCAGGAATTAGGGGCCCTTAGATGCTTATTCTTTGAAGTCATAGCCACATAACTCCTGGTGCCTAACCTGAAAGCTATTAGTAAACCGATCAAACTGCTGAACTGGCCGGATTTCGAATTTTGATCAGTGTGTGCCAGTACACGATTGTCACAAGTTGATTGTTTAATCGACTTCTATTAAATGGACATGTTGGAAAGTGTTTCTCGATCAGCGGCTGTAACCAATCATCTGCAGCTGCAGATTACTTTATTCTGAAAGTGGCAGGGGCATCTGTCAGAATAAGGTTCTTGTCACATAGGGACTCCGCCTGTGATCTAATCTGTCTGCTGATCCCCGCTGAATAGGCGGATGACAGGTCCTTGTCCATTCTGCTTATGCAGAGAGGACACAGATACATCCTGCTCTTCTCTATGGGCAGTTGAATGTAAACGGACCTCCTGTCAGTCTATGCCTGCCATCCGATTCGCTGGACTGAAGGGGAACAGATCCCCCATCTGTCTGTTTAGGGGATCGGATTGGATGTAGGCAGGTGTAAATGAACACATTTCCGTTTACACCCGCTGCTCTAGAGAGGAGAATGGAGGTTCCTTTTGGGTCCACTTGAAAAACCCAGGCAGACCCCATCGGAACGTTCGTGTGAAAGGAACCTTAAGTCCCAGCTGTGGGTTTCCTCCATCCACTTCATTTGTGTGGATGAAAGAATCTGTTCGTTTTTTTTTTTTGTTTTTTTTTGTTTTAAACAAAAAAAAAAAAAACTAACAGTGTATGACCAGCTTTAAAGTTTTTGTCTGTGTATAATTGCTGTCTTACATAAAGTAGATCAGCCTCCTTGCTGATGCCTATCACTGTGAAATATTTACACTGTTACACTGTACAGTCTGACTGATGGCTTGTGGAGGTGATTCTCCCTTCCTGCTGTAAGCTTGAATAATGTCTTTCTTCCAGCATCCTTATCTCAGGTAGACCATGGAAAATTGTTCCTATATTACTTGACTGAAGGTTAGGACTTTTTGTTATAATTATGCTGTGTTGCCCTTTTGTGACTTGTCAGGAATTGAATCAAGCCGGACATCACACTACCCTCCTTGTTGATTTTGTAGCAGAATTGGACTGCTACAAAAATCTTTCCAAAGCAAGGGAACTTCCAACTGACAGCAGTCATTGGAACAAGTGTCCCCCATCAAAAGATTTCCCCTCTATTCTTATTCAAGGTAAAATGTTGCATTTTTCTTCACAGTGCTCACCAGGACAAATCTAGGGGTGACTCTCCCTAACAGAGACACAGATCGCAATAGGAGCTTAACTGGGGGTTCCAACCCGTTACCTCTTTATTCACCACTAGAAGTTTTGGCTTTATATATACTTTAAAAGCCTCACCATTAAAGTTCACCTTTGTAAAATAAATAAATAAATACACAAGTTTTTGCAGGAAAAAAAATTGCATCTATTATTTTTTTCCCCCATAGGAGCCAGCAGAGTTTTGCACCCGCGATCAGTGCATTTCATGTGCGATGTGAGGCCCTGAATACACTGCCTATAGCTCTACCCCTACCTCTGTATGAACTGTCAGTTTCAGAGCTGTAGGAAGCGTGAATGGACTACTGATCAGCATGCTTACAGTCCATTGAAACTACAAGTTCACCGCAACAGACGGGACTTGTGGTTTACTCATTCACAGATTGCTATAACGAGGCTGTCGTGAGTTGGATCACCCACTACTTTCTTATATCTCTTAAAGGGGTTGTAAAGGCAGAAGGTTTTTTATCTTAATGTAGCAGCCCCCCCCAGCACTCTCGAATACTTACCTGAGCCCCATTTCTCTCCAGCGATGTCCACGAATGTCTAAGTCATCCGGGACACTCCTCCTGATTGGCTGAGACACAGCAGCAGCACCATTGGCTCCTGCAGCTGTCAATCAAAGTCAGTCAGCCAATCAGGGAAAACAGCAGGCAGGAACGGGTCGGCGCTCCATGATTGAATGGATACACGGAGCTCTGACTCAGCTCGGGTGCCCCCATAGAATGCTGCCCCTGGCCCCTCCCTCTTAGCCAGCAGCTAAGAGGGACCCGAGAAGAGGAGGATCCAGGCTGCTCTGTGCAAAACCAACTGCACAGAGGAGGGAAGTATAACATGTTTGTTATTCAAAAAAACGAGACTTTACAATCACTTTAAGACTCCAGATGCTAGATTTTCCCATTGCTGTTCCCATCTCTAATGCTCCCTCACCCCACACTGTGCAATCTCTATACCAGTGGTATGGAGAACTTTCTAAACAAAGGGACAATTTCTTTAGGCTTTAGGAGGGCTGGACTGTGGCCATTGAGGGTAGAAAAGGTTCCTAACGTCAGTGGGAAAAAACATTGCCCCATCTTTGTCAGTAGGGGGTTGTGTTCCATCGATGGTGTCAGTGGGGGGGGTTAATACCCCATTGTTGGTATCAGTGGATGAAATAGTGTCACAAGGGCCAGATAAAAGCCCCTGGGCCGTAGTTTGGAGACCACTACTCTATACAATCAACAGGAGATTTAGAACTATGTAATACAGTTACATACAGACCCAAGTTACATACATACGACTCCTACTTACAAACGGAGGGAGACAGGAAGTGAGAGGAAATCTACCCCTGAGAAGGGAAATTAACTCTGGTAAGAGTTATCACGAGAAAAAAAGTGTCTCCACTGAAGTTTTATTACCAAGACTTGTTTCCACAACAATTCAAAATGTTTGAAATCCAATTGTCACAGGGACAGAAAGTGAGGTGAAATCTTCTGAACAGGGGCACAGACAGCAAAACAAACCTTTACAGGGGTGGTAACCCTTCCCTATACTATCCAAAAAAAAGTAAAGTTATCATTTTTGGCTGGAGTTACACTTAAAGTATAACTAAAGGCAAAAGTGTTTTTTTTTTTTTTTTTTTTTTAATTTTGGATGGAGTGGGGAGGGATTAGAACATCTGTCAGTTTTTATTGCTCTCTGTGCCCCCCGCTCACCCTCTCTGTTTGCCCTGTTTACCATTACTTTTAAAAGTAAAAGTAAATCCCAAATTTTGGGTTGTCCCCAGAAAAGTAATAGAGGGGAGAACTTCCAATGGGGACATTAGTTCTGGTGACCTTGGGATCCCTAAGGAATTCCCTTAAGGCCTCGTATACACTGGTTGTTTTCACAGCTGCTGTTTTTGGTTTCAGACATTTTTTTTTCTGCAGCCAATAAACTCCTCAGCATGTTATCCTATGTTTCCCTGCACACATAGGCTGTTATCAGCAGTTTTTGGCAGGGGGTTTTCTGGCTGGGAAAAAAACCACCAAAACTAATCGGTTTTGAGAAGAGTTTTTCGGCTGTAAAGCAGCTCGAACTCTGAAAAAAGCTAAAAACAGCTTTAAAAACACGCAAAAAAATGAAAATGGTTTCATACTTACCGTAATTTTCTTTTACTGGTGCTTATCCATGGCAGCATAGCTGTGACAAGCTCCACCTTGGCTCCTCCCTCAGGACCAGTGAATATTATAAAAGAAAAGGGTTAGTGCACTCCAAGCATTCTACGTAATATAGCATACCAAGGGTGAGATTGTATGCTGCCATGAATAGGCACCAGGAAAAGAAAATTACGGTAAGTATTAAACAATTTTCTGTTTTCCTGGTGCCTCCATGGCAGCATACCTGTGACAAATAACTAGCTGAAATGGGTGGGATGATGCATAGTAAAATATTTTTTTGAAAAATAATTTAAAATAGGCAAAAGCCGGCCTGATAGTCTGTCTGCCAGTTTCTACAGATGAGAAAGCTGCCGGGTCTACTCTGTAACATCTCCTAAACGCATGTTGGGATGACCATGATGCTACCCTTTAGATCGTTTTGATGGATACGTCTGCTCTGGCCGTCCAATAAGCAGAAAACAACCAGGTGGCATACAGCCCAACTGAAGAGGGGGTTCCAGTGCCCTATCCCTTTACATCTTCTTAACCAACTTGATTATCCATGAAACTATTGTACTAGAGCAGGGATCTGCAAACTATGACTCCCCAGCTGCTGCAGAACCACTTGTCCCATGAGGTATTGTAAAGCTCTGATATTCACAGATATGACTAGGCATGATGGATACTGCAGTTCTGGAATGGCCGGAAGGGCCCCAGATGATGCCTCTTTGTCCCTGCCTTTTTACATTTTTTTTTTTTGTTTTTTTTTTTTTTTGAGTATTACAAATAGGTTTGAAAGTCTGAAAGGAGTTGTGGCTTGAAGATAGTGTCTTAGTACCGAAGTAATATCGTCTTCGTGAAGAAGGTAAAAATTGGATCTGAAAAGATTGGCAGGGCCCAAGGCTCGAAGATATTAGAGGAAGAAGAGAATTTAGAGATCAATCCATGTACCATTCTAACTTTATCCGAGTACAAAAAAATAATATTATTATCTTCTAATGCCAGAACCTTAAGTTCTGATATTCCCCAGCCCGATGCCATCGCCACAAAGAAAAATAGTTTCCAAGTGAGATTCCACAAGGATGCTGAATCAGATGGGGCAAAAGGCTGTTTGGATAAGGGCTCCAGAGTGATAGAGAGATCCCAAGTGGGAAAGACTTGTTTTAATGGGTGGGCTTATCTTCTTGACTGTGTTGAAGAATTTGATTATTAAAGGATCTTCAGTCCATCTCTTGTTGCCACAGTAGAGATTGCCACCAGGTGTACCTTTTTTAAGTTGCTTAATCCTAAATCAAGGTCTGCTTGCAGGAAGTCAAGGAGTTTGGAGGAAAAGGGTACATCAGAATTGAAGAATGAAGAATTGTTAATTGAAGGCTCCTGCTTTGAGCAGAGTTGAAACAACTCTGGAGGAACATCCTAATGATTAAAGCCTCTGTTTTAACATTCTAATGTGAAGGTTTAATCTGTGAGGATTCTGATTGTGTGATGCCTCGAGCCAGAAGAAAGGGTATCAGAGGAATATTTACCAGAGGCTGGACACTAAGAAATATTGCCCTAGGCAATCATGGCAGGACTGTTATCACTGTTTATTTTTGATATTGCAGGTCTCAAGAGAATTTGTGGTAGGAGGCCGATGGAGGCCTAAATTAGATTGCATGCCCAAGGACTTGACAGGGCATCTATTGCTTCTGCCCAAGGGTGGGGTATATGTGAAATAAACCTCTGCAGCTTGGTATTGCTTGCTGTAGCAAAAGGATGCAGTTCAGGAAAGGTCCACTTGCCCACAATCCAACTGAATAACTTTGGTTGTAGGGACCATTTGTTGGGTTCCAGGAATCCTTAGGATAGGTGATTCGTGTCTGTGTTTAAGTGTGCTGGAAGATAGACTACTCTTAGGTTCGTCAGATTCTCCTCTGCCCAAATGAAGATGAGTTCCACTTCCCTTAGTAAGGAACTGTTGTTGGTTCCTCCTTGGTGATGTATGTATGATATTGCAGCTGTATTGTCTATCCGAATCAGAACTGATTTGTCCTTGATCTGAGAGCAAATGCTGCGAGATAAGCCGCCTGGATTTGCAGGATATTTGCGATGTCTGACGCATTGAACGCCCATCTCTCTTGAACCAACATCTGGTTGCAATGTGCCTCCTAGCCTATTGTATTGGCGTCTGTGGTCCAGAAGACATGCCTTAATGAAAGTGGCTTTACAGGCATCTCCCTCTTTGTCAACTAGTGCAGACCCCTGTACATCAAACTTGTTTGATATATGGACTGGGATAGACTATTTGCTCCATTGCTTCAGAAATTCTAGCTAAAAGGTGCCTGAGGTATCCATGGGACCATCTGGATACAAAAATCCCTATTAAGTTGAGTTAGTTTGAGGCTGTTATGTAGGACCATGTCCTCAGTCACCTTACTTTCTGAATGATCGTCCACACTTTCTGAGATGGCAGAGACACCATCCCTTTTGCGGTGTTGAATAAGGCGCCTAAACTGGAGAAAAGATAACTCGTTTGATTTACCATCCAACCGTATCTTGATAGTGTAGGCCCCAGCATCCACCTGTGTTCCACTAGCTGGGCTGGATCTTTTTTTTAAAAAAAAAAGGATATCGTATGGTTAGTGATGAGAACTGAGACCCAGTTCTCATAAAGAAGCTTGGATAGTGATCCGAGCCCTTATGAGGGCTCTGAGGGAAGTGCAGGGCCCAAAGGGGAGACTCTGGAATTGTAGATGGGCCTGGTCAACCGAAAATCTCAGATACTTCTGTAACAGTTGTAGTATGAGTGTGTGCAAGTAAGCATCCCTGCCCATAGGGCTTTGGATACAGATAAGGAAGATAAGGCAATTACTGACTTCCAGACATTTACCCGCCATTTGGTAAGCTTCTTTTAAGTTGGGGTCTATTCATCTCTCTAAAGGATCCTCAATTGAGGCTCAATTATCGATTGGTGAGATGAAATTCTTTGTTATATGAACCACTGCCACGTCTGACTCTGGCAAACTGTCTGGCATTGCAGAATCTTGTTCCAACCATGGATAAAGTTTTCCTAGGCAATTGAGAGGAAAACTTTTTTTTTTTTCTTTTTTCCTTTCCTCTTCAACAATGTCTCTGATATTAACCATCAGAGTAAGCCTATGTTTCCACTATTGCGACCTGAAAGTCGCACAATTTTGCCACGATTTTGATGCGACTTGAAACAATGCCTGTGGACCTCAAGTTGCATCAAAATGGGACCAAAGTAGTGCAGGGACTACTCTGAAGTTGCTGCGACTTGAAATCGCACAGATAAATGGTACTCATTGGAAATCGTAGGGTACCAAGCCGAAAGAAGGAAACCTACTTCTTTAGAAATGGGGAAGTACATCTTTTGTACTACTACAGACTACTCAGATGTAGTGTCGGCTTTCTCCCAGCCAATAGCGGGCTTTACAGGCTGGACATAGGGCTGAACTAGGAAAAAGTTGAAGTCTGAGGGCTGAGCTCTTCTTAGGTATCCTCAGATGACACCCCCATCATCCAGATGTCTAGAAGGGATACTTGCTGCGTGGTGAGATTCTCTCGAGGATGGGCCAGGAAGAGTTAATCTCTGGAGGAGATTGAGCTAATTGCTGCAGTGGAACTGCTGTTGCTTGTTCTGCTATGTATCCCCTGCCCATCTTTGAGTAGGACAGCTTACCTGTTAACCCTCTGACTCTCTGCATAGACTCTAAAACAGCTTTTGCAGATCAATTGGCTGGTAATGGGATGACCCAACATGCTCGGCATTTAGGCATTTGAGAGTTGGTGAATGTGAAGAACTATGTCTTTTCACGGATGAACCCTCGCCAGTTGCATGGTATCCTGATCTGGTTGGGGCCTTCATAGGTTTGTTTATGTCGCCTTGATGTCCGCTTGGACTTCTTCTGGCGTACAAGGCTGAAATAATAATAATAATGCTCTCTTTTTTTTTTTTTAATTCACCTGGACTATAGTCCCTACCTTAAATGTTGGAGAGGGTCTTGTTCAGGTGGCATATTGCTTATTTTAGGCAACAGAAAGAAAAAGCAGCTAGAGAAAGGTAAAGGAGTTAGCAATTGGTATTTCAGCTGGAGTAAAAAAAAATAAATTACATTTACCATTGGCAAAAAACGGGGTCCCCTCCAGATGACAACAGGCTGCCATGCTGAAAGCCCCCAGTAATAAACAATGGAGAGGGGAGGGATATCTTGTGGAAGATACAACCCTCAAAAAAATGATTTTGACAAATAAGGGCAAAAAGTATAAAATGTGCCCCTATTCAAGATGGCCACCATGACTTCAGGCCAGACCGCACATGCGTGGCCGGTGGCACTAGGACCTATGAGGCCCGCCCAACTCAGCACGGCTCACCAAGTCGGCTCCTGATGTCCGCACATGCGCAGAGTGGGCAGGAAGACGGTGAGGGACTCAGAAAATCCGGTGCGAGGTGCACGCCACCCACTATAGTAACCAGGAATGAAGGTACAATATCACAAGGAGGGGAAGGTGGTGGGGAAGGAAGAAAGTGAAAAAGAGAGAGGAACGCAAAGAAAGGAAAGCGATAGAGAATGGATGACAGGAGGGAGAAATGGAAGGCTAAGTGAAAAATAGATATAGCTGCTTTCTCTGCTGCAGGCTTGAGCAAATGTTGGTATATAAATGCAGATAGGAGCTCTTAGTTAAGAGACAACTGCTGTCCCAAAAGACCCACAGAAGGGACTCCCTATCTTAGCGCATTTAGCTACCCAAGAATAGGGACTGCACCTGGGAGAGGCTTGAACCCAGCTGGAAGCTGCCAACTGCAGAGATAAGGGTAGGGCCGTCTTTAAGGCAAGGCAAAAGGGGCAGCTGCCCTGGGCCCTGTCATTGTGGGGTCCGAAGCAGCTGCCTCATACTTGCCAACTATCCCAGTTTAAATTTCCTTGTCCTTTGAGGTTTTAGTTCTGTGTTGTCACCCGATATCTCAATGTGAAGTGCTGGTACTAATGCTGCCCAGCTCTGCCTTATTGTTGTATACAGATGACTCACCTGCAGACCCTGTTTTTACATGTAAATAACCGTCATTCACAAGTAAATAGCTGCGGCCGGCGGCATTGATATGTAAATAAAGGCGGCATTCATATGTATATCATGCTTCCCTGCAGTGAGGAGATGATGTGCTGTAACCTCTAGCAACCAATTAGTGTGCAGTAATACTGTACAGTAATCTCTAAAAACCAATTAACAAGCAGAAATAATTTGCTGTAACCTCTAGCAACTAATCAGTGAGCCGTAATATGTACTGTAACCTCTAGCAACCAGTCAGTAAGCAGTAATGATATTCTGTAACCGCTGGCAACCAATCGCAATTGCTGCCTGATCTGATACAGTTAATTGATTTTAAGTTTAGCTGTTATTTATTGTATGTCTCAGAGCAGATGGAGAGTGAAATTGCATGGGGGGGGGGGCAAGAAAATTTTTGCCCAGAGTCCAATCAATATTAAAGACGGCCCTGGGTAAGGGACGTTCGACCACCATTCACTGACCATGAGGTATGAGGGGAAAAAAGTAGAATGCTGAGAGTGCACTAACCCTTTTCTTTTAAAATGATAACTGATCCTGAGGGAGGAGCCAAGGCGGAGCTTGTCACAGGTATCTTGTCATGGAGGCACCAGGAAAAGCGTCTTTTTCGTCATTTATCAGCGTTTTTGAGCCATAAGCTTTTATGGGAGTATAGTTTTGCTAAAAGTCCTGTGTGCATGAGGCCTAATTTGCAGGAATTTCCTCTCACTTCCTGTTTGGCAATGGGACAGTAAGTGAAGGGAAATCTCCCCAATGGGACACAGACGACAAAAAAAAAAAAATCTGACTGGGGTTATAACCCTCCCTTACTCTATGCAAAATTAAAAAAAAAAGTTTTGCCTATAGTACTTTAATGTACCTGTTTAAACCTACATACAAATATAATTTTAAAGAAGTCCAGCCAAAGCTTGTTTGGCTGTACTTCTCCTATGGATCACTGACAGCTGGAGCTGTGAGAACTGAGCGATTGGCGGTGTTCCATCAGTCGGTTCTCAGTGCTAGAGGCAGCAGGGGACAGATCCAGCATTGGACTGATGCTGCATCCACCTAGGTAAGTATAATTCTGAAAAAAAAACCATACTTCTCTTTTAAGAACAAACCTACAGAACCTTGTTTGTAACTGGGGGACTGCCTGTATGAGGAATCATTCTGTATCCAGTCAGGCAGGCCTTGCACTTCATAGTTGTTAGTAGATCTAAAAGAGATTGTACAGACAAATTGTAATGTGTGTGTGGTGAGCTATAGACCAGAACTAAAGCAGAACTAAAGGGAGGATGCTCACCTTCTCAATGCTCCTTCTCCAGCGCCAGGATCTTCTGTGTGCCAGGTTTTGGCCATCTTCATTGGCCAGCGCGCAATGACATCTCTCCTGCACCTACACAGCAGCTAATTATCCCAACACACAGGATTGGCCCAGCCTCTGCAAGCTGGGCTGCGCATGCTCAGCTCAGTTTACAGTCTAGAGAGTGCTGTGAGCAGGTAGGTAGGTATGTTTTATTCCAGAAGAGACATTGCATGTCTGTTCTGCAATAAAGTGCCTGCCTGCTCGCACTGTATCATAGCAGAACTTTAGCTCTGCTTTAAAACTCATAGCAATTTGTAGCTGGAGAAGTCTTACGAAATGCACTGTATGTATATCAGTCCTTGAATAAATGTATATCTTGTCACTTGAAAACAAAATTAAATCCTTAAAGCCCAAACAAATATAGATTTGACAGGACTGTTACCTCCTTTTGGTAAAACCTGTTGTGCAATAGTGTATACCGAGAGGAGAATAACAACAAAAGTTTGTAGCCAGCTGATAGGGCGTTGTTATAGGTCACACAAAAGAATGAGGCATTGCCATCATGGCAGCTTAGGAATGCTGGTAGAAAATTCCCAGCTGACTGTAATCTGTTTGTCACTTTGTTTTATAGAGCATCCATTGCTCTGCACCTGCTGATAAGCCACAGCTCCTCCCTTTCAGTTTACTAATGACTCAATGGAGCTGATTTTACCATTTACCTGTGGGTGGAAGGTTTGCACACAGGTGTGGTCTAAGGCTCGGTGACATGCCTGTATGGATATATACAATGAGGTCATATGTAAGATCACTGAGCTGGAGTCAGCCTCCAGTGTCTGCCAGTACAAGAACAGTAGGCGAGATCAGATCAGGAGGAAATACATATCTGGGAAAGAACCTTGTTGACTTGGGTAATGTACTCTCCAACATATTGTGTGAATGTTGCTCATATATACTGTACTGTACACATACTGTATGTGTGTTTGGGTGAGTATGTGTGTGTGTGTGTATATATATATATATATATAGATAAAGATATATATATAAAATGTGTCCCTTAAGTCAAGTAACCAGTTAGCCAAAGGCAAATACAATATTAGAGATCTGATCAATATAAGCTTCTGTACATCACTTTTATCAAGAGAACAGCACAATTCGGGGGTGATTCAGAAGACCATGTGCATTATGGCATATTGGAGTAAATTGTGTCATTTCTACAGTATCTAAGACAAAATTCTGTCAGCAGATTTATGTACACCTTTCCTATTTGTTGTATGGATACCTACTTCTAATGAGTGTCTTCTAAATTCTCTTTGGATTTGTTTTAGTTGGTAAAGTTAACTAAGGCTAGGTAAGATCGTCATTCAGTTATAGAGATTGCAGTGTAGTGAATGTTTAAACTAACATTTTATATTTAGATATTATTTGACTAGTGATCATATAATAAAATTATCGGCATGAAAGGGAATAGTGCGATTGTAAAGTAAATGTGTCCTAGTTTCTCACAAGAAGACTTAGATATAAGCCTTTCTATCAGTTACTTATACTGTTATGTCTATTGGTGCACACAGGGGGTACCTACCCGTTTTACTGTTTTTTAAGAAGAGCCAGACATTATTTCATTAGAGATTTGTATCATGCTAAGAGATTCTAAAAGTTATTATCTGTTGATTACATATTGCAATATATAACCAAATGGGTGGGAAGTAGGTACTAACATATCTCTAAAATCTTCATGAGTGCTCTGGGGGATCATAGGTCAGGAGCCTGGGGTACAGCAATGGGGGCTATGACAAGGTCCTTCTTTAAGAGGTTGGGGGCCATGCTGGTGCCTATGCCACAGTGACCCCTTTATTGCCCTGCTGTGTATTTACAACAAAGGAAAGCATAGCAAGCAGAGAGGTGCTGGATCCATCTCATTAAAGCCTTCATGGCAAGCGTAGTACTCAGTGACCCTTGTAAGGGTAGGGTGCTGGGATGGTCATCACGTCTTCAATGTTTCCCTTCTCGTTGGGTGCCAAGCAAGGGTCACATGAGAGGCATACCCTAGGGTGGGTTTTTCTGGGCTACGCTAGGCACTTTGTACAGGGTCACTGCTGTACACATTGAGGTACCTTTACTTGAGCCACACTCATGACCTGCACAGATAACTAACACATTCTAGTAAACGCTCTCTTGATGTACTAAACATTACCTCGGTCACTTGTGTATTTAGGAGGGACAGGCAGAGCCCTTGCCCTCTCCACCTATCCAGCGTATCACTGCTACTTTACTCCCGGTAATAGTATGGGGTCCTGCTGTGCACCTAGCACAGACTCTATGCGTGCATTTCACTTCACATAACTCTTACTCTTCCGTACCAGTGTACAGGTTGAGGGCCTATGTGGTGCATATCTGTTCCTATTACTATGGGACATGGATTGCGGCCAGAGGAGTGCCAACAACATCTTACTCGCTGCAAGAGGCTATCGTACCTGCCACATGTACATGCTTAATGACAGGCTGCTAGAGAAACCTTTGTTACCCTTGGTAACCACTTGTATCCTCACACTGTATTAACTCTTGTACTGATGTTTTTATACCCCAATATGTTTTAGTGACCCAAGCTGTAGACTGTATGTGCCAGTTACTTACATTGCACCCCTTTAGAAACTTCAGACCATGCAAAGTTTCAAAAGCTTTACTTGAAGAATAAATTAACATGATGACAATGACAGTGGATAGTCCAAGATAAAGTGGGGACATTACCTAACATTCCTAGTCCCTAACTACAGGCTTGTAGCTGCCCCAGCATTCCTGTTAAAGCAAAGTCCAGTGTTGGCTGAGTCCAAATCTGGAATTTAACTCTGGCTTCGGCAAAATAGGGGCCATCCAGGCCCCAGCAACATAACCAGAGCATTCCTCTCCAAGTGTGTGTGGCTTCCCCTTCAGGGCTTTCAGGATCTGCGCCCTCATCCCTTTTATAGCACACGGGACCGAGGATTGGACCCAAGAAAAACTACAAAGAAAAGCCTGGGAGTTCAGCTAACCCTTAACTTCCTGCTGGGGCAGCAGTACCCACCACCTGCCTACATAGTTCTCTATGCACTTTCCTAATTTTAAGTGCAGTGCAGGACAGTAATAAGTGGAACAGTAAAGAGATGGCCATCCAACTTTAAGGGGGGTCTGTTCCAAAATTAACACCAGGGCCCCTTACTCAAAATCTGAAATGCTAAATATACAAATGGCAATTCAATGTAGGACTTTTTCCACATTCCCCTACTACCCTCAGTGGTAGTAAAAATGTTATGCGTTGTACAGGAAACATGGAGCAATCCAACATTAAACACAAGTATCAAGCTTTTCATTGTGAGTATTCAGGGTTTGGGGGCTCCCAGGATGCTCAAGCTACATTTAGTACATGCAGGTACCTCTGCTATCTGCTTTCCACTCATTAGGTTCAATTCACAAAGCTGGAGCATCAGAATAAAAATTCTGATTTCCAAAAAGATGACAATTTAAATTTAGCTCACTCCAGTGAGCTTTGGAAATGTAATGCCCTGTACACACGGGCGGACTTTTCGACCGGACTGGTCCGACGGAACAAATCCGTCGGACAATCCGACCGTGTGTGGGCTTCATCGGACCTGCAGCGGACTTTTTCGTTCAAAGATCAGACGGACTTTAGATTTGGAACATGTTTCAAATCTTTCCGATGGACTCGAGTCCGGACGAAAAATCCACTCGTCTGTATGCTAGTCCGACGTACTAAAACCGGCGCTAGGGCAGCTATTGGCTACTGGCTATCAACTTCCTTATTTTAGTCCGGTCCTATGTCATCACGTACAAATCCGTTGGACTTTGGTGGGATCGTGTGTAGGCAAGTCCGTTCGTTAGAAAGTCCGTTGCAAGTCTGTCGTAACTCCGTCGAAAGTCCGTCGGAAAGACCGTCAGACCTTTGATGCCGAAAAGTCCGCCCATGTGTACAGGGCATTAGTCACATGACTCAAACTGAGATCGTCATCCTTGCTTTAAAGCTTTGTATATTGGCCTTTATGGTTAACCTTTTACTTTCATACTATTTCAGTAACATGCACCTTATTTGTACATGTGAAAGCCCCATAGATTGGAGGAAGGTAAGGATTTAAAAATACCAGTTTGATGTAACCTGTAAAAATTACGTTTATCTGTGTTTTTTACACAGACTGAAATTTCAGTAGTAGGTGGCCCTGTTGGTACCCTACTTCCTGATATCCTTCAATATGAAAATCAAAGGAGCAATGTAGATTATTCCAGACCGAGCTGTTACTGCAGCCAACTCCAGCTCCCACTATATTCTATCAGCCATATAATAATCTCAAATTGAGATTCTGTTTCAATGTTTTTATTAAAGTTTTTCACAAAAGAGAATACAAAAATGTTTACAAAGAACACCTACAGTATAAAATATACACTAAATAGGTGGATATCCAAACATTTTTTAAGCATGAAAATACACCTAATGTGTGCGTTCTTCCAAGTATAGATCTTTTTTGACGATATAGATTGTACTATCAGTGTCTTTATGGTGTAGCCCCAAAACTCGTTTAGTACTCCAAATGTGACATTAACAAAATGCACCTCAGTCTCCATATACAGTTAAAGATGGAGCTTCTACATATTGCAATTTCAAATTAAAAGTCAGCTCATAACTCTTAGTAGATTGCATATGTGCTTAGTATCTACTGTATACATTAGTAAAAGTGGTCAACACCTTCATAAAGAGGAAACCACATCCCTCGTCACCCTGAAACTGGATTTCACACTAAGGGAAAAATCACCGTTCAGGGTTTATAGGAAATAGGCCAGAAGACCCTCGTAAGACTACAGCAAAGACCGAAAAAAAAAAAGAGAGGTTGAAGGGAAAAGTAGGGAATGACCTTGTGCTCCAAATCCCACCATCCTGAAGCTGCTCTAATCGGGTATAGATTGAGAATCTCCAGTAAGATACTTGACCTGTGGGTCCCAGACTTTCTCGAACATCCGCATTTTATAATTCAAGATCGCGTCATGCGCTCATTAATCGTAATCCAGGAAAGTTTGTGGTTGAGCTGTTCGAATGGCAAGACAGCTGATTTCCAAGTTTGTAGGATAATAAATAATACAAGATAATAATAAATACAAATGCTATGAGACATCTCTGGGATTTCGACGCAGTCTCCACCTTACAGCCCAGCAGCACCTGTTTCGGATTTGACAAGGTTTCCTTGGGTGAGAGTGTAAATGAAATTATACACCCTAAGCCAATAACGCCTTACCTTAGGGCATTGCCACCACACATGGTACATCGTTCCCTCCTGTCCGCATCCACAGAAACACAAAGGAGATGCTCCTGGTACATAGGTTGCCAGCCTGGCTGGAATCATGTACCATCTCAGAAGCACTTAGTAATTTGCTTCTATAATAGAAGTATTTGAGTGACCTCAAGGCCTCTTAGGCTATAGTATGCCATTCATCCAGCTCAATAGTTTCCTGGAGTTCCGCCTTCCATTTTTCCATGTAGCCCTGCTTAACGGGAGTTGGTCAAAATAGTATACATGTCAGAGATATGTCCTCAGATTTTATCAAACTTCTGACATAAGTATTCCATAGAGGACGTAGTTGCTATATCAGAATTCCGTGATATAGTACTTAAAAAATGTGTTATCTGTGTATAATGGAAGTACTCCGAAACCGGTATTTGATGTTTCTCTATTAAAACCTTTCTTGTCAATATTCCCTTATGATCACATAAGTCAGCTATACGCAGCAAACCTTTATTGGTCCACCAATCAAATGTTCTGGGGGTGAGGCCTGGAGTAAAGTTCCCATTTCTAAGAATAGGGGCCAGTGGGGTATGCTGGGATTTAAATTTATATGATTTTGTTAACCTATACCAAATATTCAAGGAGAAGGAGAGTGCTGGGCATAAAATTGGGGACCGTTTCTTAGGTGGTAACCAAAGAATATGAGAAATCGACCGTTCCAGACATGCATAGGCCTCCACCTGCATCCAGATAGGATGGGGCTAAGTAGAGTGAAAATTGGCTAACTGGGCCAACTGTGCCGCATAATAATATTTTTGCAAGTCTAGAGTCCCCAACCATCCTTTACTCCTGGGAGTGAATAATCCACTCTTGTTCACCCTAGGCCTCTTATCCCCCCAGATAAAGGATATAAGTTTTTTTTGGGACCTGGCAGAGCCCTGTGGCAGATTGCAAACATGGTGTGATTAGAAAGGTACAGGAAATTATGTTTGGTCTATGCACACCAAACACAAAGTTCTGTATCTCCCGAGTCACGTCATGTTTTGAAGTTTTCAGCTCATTTTTTGCCAGGTACTGAAGGCCAGACAGAGCCTTTCAGCGCATCTGTGCACATGTGGATCAGGGGGTGAAGGTTCACTGTAATGTCTGTAGGCCCTATTTATATAATGAAAAAATTAATCAAGGCATTAAAAAATGACAGCGACCTTGGCAAAAACATAGACATAAGATCACATTTTTTGCTAATTTGTATGATGTCTGTGGATGCTTACAGATAAGGTCAGTCCCTGTTCAGGGGAAAGGGTGGTTTGGCAGGTCTGATTTGATCACTGTTGTTCCCCACTCATATGCTGACTCTGGCCCCCTACTCTCTACTCCTCATTTCCAGTGACATAAATTGTATGGTTGGCACAGCCAACTACAGTAAGTGCTAAACTAAATGCTGACTTGGCTTGAATGGTGAGTCTACCCCAGCCAGGAGAGTGTTAGAGAACAGTTCTTTTCTACACCCTGTATACTCATTACATGAAGGAACGCTATTATCTGACGTCCAAGCTATATATTTCAGATCAGTGAAGCTAAACCTATCCAGGAATATTGCAGTTTACAAAACAGATCCTAAGAGAATGTCAACATCCATTAAAGTGGATGTAAACCCCATTCATGAAATCTGATCCGGGCACATATATCTGTAGTGTTTACTTATCTATCTCCAGAGCCCTTAATCCTGCATCTTTCTGCTGCTCTGTTCCTCTGTTTATCAGCATGCTAACGTCTGACAAGCTCTCCAACACAGGAGATAAAAGCAGCTGGAAATTTGTGTTTGGGAGGGTGCTATAAATAGATTAGCAGAGAGCTTGTCTATTCACAGCACAACTCTGCAAGTTTCTTCATTATCCTGCCTATGTGGAGGGGAGGGTGCCTTTCCTCCAGTCAGCTGTCACACAGTGTATGCCTAGACTCCCCTCCCACTGCTGAAATGGGAAGAAAAACTTCTAACATGATGTGCACATTCTAAAGAGTCTAGAGAGCTGAAGACAGCAGATATACATGTAAAACTTATGTAAGGCTTCCCATATAATTATTTTGCTTTATGGCGAACCCTTGATTTGAAAATTCCACTTTTTAACCCTGTAAACTCTCTGTGTACATCACTTTACTTATGTGCCTGTTGTATACTTGACTGGTCGACTGTGGTATGCTAATAAAAGAGGAACTATAGTCAGTATGGTTTATAGACTACAAAAAGAAAAAGAAAAACCTGCCTGTAAGTTATAAAAGCAAAACAAGAACATTTAGGGTTTTCTAGGCAAGGGTAACAAATTGAGAATATCTGTCAAATATATAAAAAACAATAAAATAAGGAGTTGTGATAATGCCAGTTGTTTGGTTGTCCTTAGCTTCACTACTTCTGAGTCTCCACTGATCTACAACAAGAATGCAGCTCACAAAGTCAGAGCGAAGTCAGCGCTCTTGATCTGCATTCTTAGTCCAGGTCATATTGGAAAAGGGAAAACTCCACTTTAATAAAAATGTCTCCATAACAGAGCCATTTAGATCTCTTTTAACAAGTTTTCCCATTGTTTTGAAGATGATGGAGCAGTTAAGACACAAATGAACTGATCTTCTAAACCATATTATTTTTTGTGCCAGTGTCCCCTTATCATATTTTTACACAGAGGGTTGCTGATTTTTGACATTGAATTGTGAATCATATAAGTTTACATGCAGACGGTGCTTTAAAAATTCAGTTGGGGGAACATTTGCCTAATGTATCTAACGACCGAGCCTAGAATCAATGGCTAGAGTGGATTATCCTAGCTGTTTGCTATTTTTACCTCCATAAAGTCCAGCACCTGCAGTGCTTCCTCTTTCCTCTCCACTGGCACAACATGTATGTTCAGCCAATGCAAACTTTGTACAATGTTTGCATGATGATCATTTGTAAGAATGGTTGTCCAGCAGCAAAATTAGGGACACATGGCCAGCTCCTTTCTAGTCCTTGAAGGCACCTTGTACTTCTTTGTTTTGAGATGTGTAATGACCACATAAGATGCCCTTGCTTGGCGGCAGCACACTCAAAGTAGATTTAGAAATATATAAAGCCTATATATAACTCCTAAGTGCCCGCTGGGAAGATTCACTCTCTCAATTTGACCCGGTGACCATTGTTACTGGGACAAGAAAATTGTGCAAAATCTAAAATATTCCAATTGTCATTTGACGAGAAATAGTGGAGAAATTTTCCACTGGGACCCTTGTTCTGGCGACACATGTTTAGGAGTGAGTTTTTCCTTATTCTAGAGATTTTCTTTCAAATTGTGTCTCTGGGACAGGAAGTGAAGGAAAATCTCTCTTGGGACACGGACAAAAAAACCTGAGGGTTTACCCAGGGCAGTCCTGGGGCACACAGATAAAAATGTTGGAAGGGTTGTACCACGATGATCAAATCGTATGCCCCGTACCCACGATTGGATTTACCGACAACAAATGTTGGATGTGAGCTTGTTGGCTGAAAGTCCAACCGTGTGTATGCTCCATTGAACATTTGCTGTCTGACTTTCCGCCAACAAATATTTGATAGCAGGTTCTCAAATTTTCCCGATCGTGTGTACACAAGTCCGACGCACAAAAGTTCATGCATGCTCGGAATCAAGCAGAAGGAGCCGTACTGGCTATTGAACTTAATTTTTCTGGACTCGTTGTATGTCTTGTACGTCACCATGTTCCCACGTTCGTAATTGTTGGCCAACATTTTTGTGACCGTGTGTATGCAAGACAAGTTTGAGCCAACATCCTTCGAACAAAACTCCACGGTTTTGTTGTCGGAAAGTCCGATCATGTGTACGGGGGCATAAGACTATTATAATCTCGTAACCTTAACAACAATAATTGAAATATCACATCATGATGATTAAATATTTAATTAATTGACTAAAGGTAGATACATTTTACAACATTCCAAACTTTTTAATGCATAGAATGTATCATCTCTATATCCTAAAGGAGATCTAGGGCACTCAGTAGAAGACCTGTGGGCATGTGCTCTGGGTGCCAAAGTCTAGCAACACTTTTGGTGTTTACCATTCCCTATTCTATCCATAACTTTACATTCAGTGAACATTAATTTTGTTCTCTACCCCTTTAGTAAATCAGTGGCAATGACCCAAGGACTCACAAAAGACTTCTTCATGCTTCAGATGCTTGTGTTGCTGTTAGGCAAGAGGACCACCTCCCAAAATGCTGCAGGCTTGCTTGGTTCAGGGTGTTTCCTATTCTCTCCTATGATAAACGATTCAGTGACAATCGGCTCAGAGAGGAGCTATCGCATTGTGGTTTTCAATAAAAAGCATGACATATAAAATACTCTGATACCTGTCATCAGTTTAACATGCTACCCCTTTAGTGGTTTTATATGTGGGCTTTAAGGTATGTTTGAGTACAGCAAGTTGTATAGTAAGTACTGTAAGCAAGCTGTAGTAAAGATTGACTGCAATCAATGAAAAGACTTGTGCGCTCTTACATAGTGACTGACAAGTCCTTCACAATCAGCTCATATTTTATTTAGCTGTCAGAACCGCTCATGTTCTATTTATAAAGATATTGACTGTCAGAAGGATTGTGCAGACATGTGGTTGATCCTGCTGAATTACTGATTGATTCTGGATCTGTACAAGTTGTATTTTTCTTGAACGAGATTAGCCATTTTTCTTTCTTTGATATTCAAAGGCAGATATGTTAGAGCAGCAAACAATGGCAGAGCAGTGTGTAGACAAATCTGTTTCATGTTTAATCTGTCATTTTTCATTGTAAGAGAAACAGTCAAGTATTTTATTATGTTTCAAGTTCATCTGCTACTTTCAATTGCTTAAGAATTTTTGTTAAAAACACTAATATTGTATTGTATTAATGAGGATTTCCAGCTAGCAGCCCCTAAAATTTAGGAAACTTTACAGTGTATTGAAATGCAACAGAGCCTGCATGGACAGAAATATAAAACCTTTGGCAGGTAAAACATTTCCTATACATGTATTTTATCTATGTGTTTAACTCTTTGCCTGGAGCTTAAGTTAAAGCAGGTCATAGATGGATCGAAATTTGATCCACCAAATTTTGATCCATCATTGGCCGTTCCCTCTAGAGATAAGCTTCTCTCGAATGGGAATGTTGGAAAATTTCCACTGGATCAGCACATGTAGCCAATTTGTTTCATTCCTCCACCTCAATTTTGTAGATGGGGGAACCTGTTTGTTTTTTTTATCCATCTATGGCCAGCTTAAGTCCAGTCTATGGAAGTTTCCCCCCCACTAAAAACAATACCCAGATTACTGTCTAGCTAATCGCCCCATTAATGAAAAAAATCTAAAACACCCAAATGCCTTCTGAATCTGTGGTCATGTGAAGTGTTGGGTCACAAGTCTTTTCTTTCCTGGACTGCAGAGTGAGACAGATTTCTCTGGACACCCACATTGCTGCCTGGAGTTATGGGATTTTCCCATTGGCTATCTATTGGCTAGGTCCTCAACTCCAGCAGCAGCATGATGATATCAAGACAAGGGGAAGCAGCAAGAAGAAGTTGGCAGTGGGCGCAGACAGCATTATTAGATAGCTGATCTTTACTACTGGTAGAAGCACTGTGGATGATCACATGATGGCGGATTCAGGAATTATTTTCTGTATGACAGTAGTAGAGAAAAGGCTATAATACGCTACATGATATTCTTTCGTTCAGCCCATGGCTAATAGGGTGAATGGAGAAATCTCCACTGCCGGCTATTGTATTGAGGAGCTGGATCACCCATGACTGCTTGGAAACGATGGCACTGCCAAACAGTGACTTCATCTGAATGGATACAGGCACTGTTTGGTTGATAGTTTTCTACCCAGCTCAGTTGATTTTTACATTGTCTCCAGCTTAACTGGGTGGTCCTTCTAGGGCCACCCATGGTTCAGATTTCAGCCACTAAATGGGGCTATTAGATGCTTTGGTGATTTACAAAGCTTTAACACAAGGTTAAGTATCGTTATTTTAGCCATGTGACTGTAATTTTCAAATCTCATTAAATGCAACTGAAAACAACTCTAACTTTTTTAAAAAGAAGTATCCTGATGTGTTAGCTTTGTGAATTGAGACTATTGCTTCTGTTTATTAGCTGTTGTCTGAGCTTATGTTCCACTAAATAAAAATTCTGCCATTTGAGGAGCTTGCGTAGCTGTGCCAAACCCCACTAAACATAATGAAGAAAATGTATGTGGAATGATTAGCAGCACTTACAATTCCATGAAGTAGAAGCGGTCTTTACCAGTCAAGCAAACTATGTTTTCTCACATATAAGAATGCAGGATTCAGGGAACTTGAAATGGCATGTACCTTTCTGCCCTCAGCGGCAGTATTACTCTATAGGCCTCAAGCTATGTCACCTGGGGGCAAATCTGGCCTTGGTGTTGACTTCATCAATATCTTCAGGCTCTATTATTGCCCAGTCAGCAGAGAATCAGTGACCAAGCTGTACTGCTTTACAGTGGTGGTGATAAGCTTGGTCACTGACCTGGCAATGCTGTCTAGTAGACAAGGTTGTCTCGATCACAAAGCTGGCTGAACAAAATTGACAGATAAGATAAATAAGACACACCTACTTCTCTGGAGTATTTTGCTTTTTGCCTGGGATTTTATTCTTAGGGCATGCTGAACGCACAGCTGCTGGTGTGCATTGGGAAGACACGACGCATATCACACTTTTTTTTGGTAGAACTTTATTAATTGTCACAAGTTCCGTTCAGGCAGCAGCTTTGGGATGCAGTGGTTTATGCTGCAGACCTCTGCGCTACAAGAAAGTACTGCATGCAGTTCTTTTTTTCGAGCTCACACCACCACAAAACCCAGTGGTGTGAACTGACACCATAGGAGACAAGGCAGATTACCTTGCCTTTACATTGAGACTGTGCTGGGCAATGTCGCCTAGTTCATCCCATTGTAAATAATGTGAATGGACCCTCAATGTTTTGTTATTTTTCAAATGTTACATTAAAGATATTTAGTAAAAACAATGTGTAATGCAGCTGCAATGACAACTTTTGGTGTCCTTTTACATAAAGGAAGTAAGTGGGCGATTTATTCCACCAATGCTTAGCCAAAACTAAAATACCCGTTTCAAGTGGCGTTCACCTTTAGCATACCTTTATAGAGGTGTATTGCATTTTTAGAATAGCTGGTTTCTTTTGTCAAGTTGCCTAAAATATTTAATACAATACCATTCATGATTCATCAGAATGAGTATAAATAAAGGAAGGGAGGTATTCGGTAATGCCTTTGTCAGGGTGACATGCACGGCCTAGGTGTGGAAACTTCTATTAAGTGTGTCATTGTCCCAATTATGTTCCTGATCTCACTACCACCCCTTTCCTGGAGGAATATGCTTAGCAATGTTGAAATTCATATTATGCGCTCTGTATCTCTGATGATTATGAGCGACTAAAAATTCCAACATGATCATTTTAGCTACCAGCAGCTGAAGAGCCCCTTGTTTGTTTTTTGTCGGTAGTTGTTTGTCAGTCAAACTTCCCATTCATAAAGGTGATAACAGCTTGTCTTCATGTTTCCACAGATATGCATTGTCACTGTGCAACCTGAAAAGGACAAGAGTGATGCTGAATCTGACTGCTTGTCAATAGTAATGTAAAGTATAAAACTGAATTCAAGGTAAGTAGAGGGGTCCAAAATAACTCATTGTTAATAATAGTATTCTAACAAATATTGAGTCGTGTATACTATTCCTTCTCTTAGGTTATTAAAGTGTATCTAAAGGCCATACTTTTTAAGTTTTGGATAAAGTGATAAGGTATTAGATCTGTTGTGTCAGATCCCTTCACAATTCTCCAGCAGTTATGTCCTGTGTTAATGTCTAAAGCTGGGTACACACTGCCTGAAAATCAGCCAGTTCAGCAGGAACCAGTCAGTGTGTACAGCAGTCTGTCTGACAGAAGCCCATCTAACAACAAGGTTTTTTTTAAGGGATATGCTGGAAAACTAGCACCCTGATCAGTGTATTCTGGCGGGGGTCCCCCCTGGCAAAATACAATAGGACGGCAAGGGAGATTGCCAGACCTACATCGTTTCTTTTGGTATGGCGTTCTTTGTTTTTTTTTTTTTTTTTCGTTTAGGCTGCTGGGTTGAACAAAGAATAACTTGCAGTGTGTACCCAGCTTAACCACTCCCTGCCGGGCCTATAGACAAATGACGGTTGGACAGTGGCTTTCTTATCATTAGTGGACATCATATGACCACCTCTCAGGAAACCCAAATCGCGGGGCCGCGCAGCTGCGCAATCTGTCATCGGCTGTGTTTGCGGGATACAGCCGATGACTGAGCAAAGTACTGGCTCGGTGCCGATACCATGTGACTGCGGTGATGAATCGCAGCAGGTCACATGACAGTTTTACACAATGGATGGCTTCTTTTCATGTCATCCATTGTATACAATTGTGTTGCTAACTGTGGTCAATTTGATCACATGGTCCAGACAGGGTCAATCACAGCCTATCTGTACCATCTGATTAGCTTTGACCAATCACAGCTAATCACAACAAAAGTTTCAGTCAGCATGCTTGCTTAGAGCAATGTAATCCACTGTTATAAGCAAACAATCTGTAAAAAAGAATAAAATAAATAAAAATCCTGATAATTTTCCCAGAGTAGTACAATGTTACTATGATAACATTATATTGCTCTTGTCATAATGTGTTCAAAGAGAAATTGTAAAAAATAAAAAGTTTTTTTTTTTTTTTTAATTTTATAACTTTTATTTTTTTCATACTGTCACCACTCATTGTCCCTGATCACCGCCACACCAGTTATATGATGATGCTGTACTGCACTGGTGATAGTATGGAAAAAAAAAAAAGTGAAAACATTTTTTTTTTCTTTCATTTCTTCATTTTCCAAAAAATTATGACCAAAAATTACAATGTCTAAAAACCCGCCATGTCACTTACTAAATACCTTAGACTGTCTACTTTCCAAAAAGGGGTCATTTGGTAGGTATTTCTACTGTCCTGGCATTTTAGGGTCTCAAGAAATCAGATGGGCCATCAGTACATCAGGATTGATCAATTTTCAGATATATACCATAGTTTTTGGACTCTATAAGGCCCCTTTCACACGATCGGACCGTTCAGGTCCGCCTGTCAGTTTTGACGGCGGACCTGAACGGGCGATCCATGTTAGCCTATGGAGCGTCGGATGTCAGCGGAGACATGTCCGCTGACATCCGACCCCGTCCGATCCGCTAAAAGCAGACGTATGGCTCTACGTCCAGATCCGTCGCTGGCGGATCGGATTGGGTGAGATCTGACGAAAACGGACACGCTGTCCGTTTTCGTCCGATCCCTCCATAGGTGGCAGCGGCGCCTGACAAGCCCCTCCCCGCTCAGTGAGCAGAGAGGGACCTGTCATCCGCCGGCTCAGCGGAGATCAACGGACTGATCTCCCGCTGAGCCGGCGGACCGAGGCGGGCTCCGTAGAAACGGAGCCCGCCTCGTGTGAAAGGGGCCTAACTTTCACACATGCACTGATTTGGGTTATTTTAACCAAAGAATTGTAGCAAAATACATTTTGGACTAAATGTATGAAGAACAATTATTTACTAAATTATATAACAGAAACAAAGAAATATGTTTTTCTTTTTTTTTTTTTTTTTTTTAATTTTCAGTCTTTTTTCATTTATTTAGCAAACATAAACAAAGTGGTGATTAAATATCACCATAAGAAAGCACTATTTGTGTGAACAAAATGATAAAAGCTTAGTTAGTAGGGTAAAGCGTTGCATGATCACGCAATTGTCATTCAAATTGCGACAGCACCGAAAGCTGAAAATTGGTCTGGGCAGGAAGGGGGTAAAAGTGCCCGGTATTGAAGTGGTTAAATGAATGGACTGCCAAGACTTGTCAACAGACAAACATTAGAACATGACCCTTTTTTACTAAGGTACCTCACTACAACCGGCATGTATGTTAGGGTACCAGCCTAATAAATGGCAATGCAGATTGTTCATTAACGCATATTGGGCTGTGTAGTAAACCATATGTTCCCACAGCAAGGGGCCTCAATGTTGAAGAGATTCACCATCTCGGTTTGTCCTAGTGACCATTGTGATTGGATGATAAAGTAATGGGGAATCCAAAATTTTGAGTTTAACTGACTACAAATAGAGGGGAATATATGGGGACATTTCTTCTAGTGACAAAGGAGATTTATCTCACTTTGGAGAGATTTCTGTTCACTTCCTGTTGTGTCTATAGGAAAGGAAGTCGTGGAAAATCCCTTGATGGGATACATTTCACAAACTATATATGCAAAAATGCCAATTTATTTTGGACATACATCTGGCTACACAGCAAATAGAAGGAGCTCTCAGGTGCCATCTTATTTCATGTAAAGAAAACAGTGATCGAAAAATAGAACATCTGTCTAACCCGTTAGATTCTCAACCAAAACAAGCTCAGCTAAGGGATGCTAGGGAGGGCTTACAGGCATGCGACTATTCCTCATCCTAACCCTATAAATGTTAAGCCGGCCGTTGACTGTTCAGCAGGGACCGGCCGGGATTTGAACCACATATGGGCAGGCTGATTGTACCGAAATTGATTGATCGATCAACCTGGGTACAACCAGCCTGTCAGAGTTTTAATGCAATTATTGCCAGCAGCTATAGCTGCTAGCAAAAATCACTGTGTTTTTCCCCCAGCAGGAATGGCTCCCCATGCCACCTGCCAAGAGAACACAACAGCTCTACGTGAGAGATTCCCCTATCAACACTGACTGTAGTTGCAGGAAAGAAAATCGTACCATCATTTGTGAAGGCCATGTCTAGTGTCCTGTAGTGTAATGTGTGGAGGGATCACTATAAAGCTAATGGTTCAGTATCCTGACTGTGTAAATAGTGATTGACACTTCTTGAAGCATTTTAGGTCACTGGAACTGAAAATTGTTTCCAGCGCCAAACTTTTTTTAACTTTTTGGACAAATGTCTTGGTAACGCCCATTCTAAGTCTAATTTGGCTACATTAATTATCTTCAAATCTTTTTTTATATAATCATATACATTTTTCAGAGTTGATTTAAATATTTTTTATATGCTTGGCACAAAAACCACAATGATTTAATAGAATGTTTCTTGATAGCTTGTTTTTTTTAATTCTCTGAAACTACAATTTTTTAACAGTGATCAGCCCATAAGGCGCCACTTGTAAACCACAATTGGAAGTGATTCATTTTCTGGCTCCTTGATAGAGGTCAAAAGCATTGCGTGTTTTCCTTCTTTGTAGGGGTGACTCTCCGGAAAAGAGAACAACACGGCGGGAGGAGATCCAACACTTGTTTGCTGTCTGTGAGTGTTTCTTTGGCAGTGTCTTAGCTGGTTGTTGTGACCATTAAAGTAGCAATCAGCAAATATACCGCCCTAGAAGTTCGACACATTTTTAAGCTGAGAAAATCATGCTGCTGCCAAGACCAGGATATCATTGTGAATATTAGGAGGACAGTCAGCCTACAGGTAATTATTTGTGGTTATGCTTATTAAGTGGATATAAATTTGAAGGGCGATGTCAGACATACACTTTAAGTTACCTCTTATCCTATTAAAGAAATGACAGCATGGAAAGTTTCCCACCCACATCCCTCCTGGGCATCCTGTGCTGGTGCAGAGGAGTGCTAGAGGGCAAGAGGGCCCATATTGATGTAAAGCTGAGCCCTATGGAGCTTCTAGAGGTCAGAGAAGAAGAATAAATGCTGGGACCTACGAGACCCTACTAACTGGCTGGATCAATGATTTGCCCCAGTAATCAATTTTAATGTAATAACAATAATAAGTCTGGCACCAGGGGGCTGGGACTGAATATCCCTGGGATCAATGTGTAAAAGTCCTATGGGAGATCAGAAAGCAGCTGTATGGATAAACCACAACAGGAGCGGTGTGAAATTGGGCAAAAACACTCATAAAACAGCCACAACTGAAAGTGCTAATTGGAAAATCAATTTTAATGTGCCAGCTCCATGACCCCAGATGTTTGTGGGCCAAACAGGTTTATTAATGGGTAGAGATACACTATATTGTCAAAAGTATTGGGACGCCTTCCTTTACAATCGCATGAACTTTAATTGCATCCCAGTCTTATTCTGTAGGGTTTGCAGCTCTAACAGCTTCAACTCTTCTAGGAAGTCTGTCTACAAGGTTTAGAATGTGTCTATGGGAATCTTTGACCATTCTTCCAGAAGCGTATTTGTGAGCTCAGGCACTGATGTGGACGAGAAGGCCTGGCTCGCAGTCTCCTCTCTAATTCATCCCAAAGATGTTCTATCGGGCTGAGGTCAGGACTCTGTGCAGGCCAGTCAAGTTCCTCCACACCAAACTCACTCATCCATACGTCATGCAGAGGGTGGGCCAACTCAATATTGAACCCTACAGACTAAGTCATGGGATGCCATTAAAGTTCATGTGTGTGTAAAGGCAGGCGTCACAATACTTTTGGCAATATAGTGTATATGAATATTTTTTATCACACAGAAATGATACCTGTAAAACCTCATGCACACGGGTTTATGAAAATAAGTAGCATTTTTTTCTGCCAGAATTTAGCAGAAAAAAACACCTCTAATGTTACAATACGTATGCGCATTTATGCCCCTTGATGTGCTCAAAAGCTCCTCTCGGATCATGCCTTTGGTGCGTTTTTTTTTCTGCCTGTAAATGCTCCTCTTCATAATATGCCTGTAAACCCCTATGTGTACACCTGTATAAGCGTTTTTTGGGTTTTTTTCTTTACACCGAATGCATGTATATGCGTTTTTTTTGTTGTTGTTTTTTTTTAGGCCCCTGTGTGCACAAGATATTTATCATTTCATTTCAGTGTAATAAGAAATATTAATGACCAACTCCAATCAATTTACAGTTAGGTCCATATATATTTGGACACAGGCACAATTTTACATTTTTTTCAGGTATTTTCCAAAACATATATTCAAGCTATAGTTATATAATGGATATGGGCTGAAAGTGCACACTCTCAGGTTTAATTTGAGTGTATGTTCATCCAAACCGGAGGAAGGGTTTAGGAATTACAGCTCTTAAGAATAGCCATCCCCCGGGACAAAAGTAATTGGACAATTGAATCACAAGCTGTTTCATGGCCAGGTGTGGGCTACTCCTTCATTATTTCTTCATCAATTAAGCAGGTAAAAGGTCTGGAGTTGATTCTAAGTGTGGGATTTGCATTTGGAATCTATTGCTGTGAACCTACATCATGCGTTCAAAGGAGCTGTCCATGCAAGTGAAACAGTCCATTGTAAGGCTTCAAAAACTAAACAAATCCATCAGAGAGATAGCAGCAACATTAGGAGAGGCCCAATCAACAGTTTGGTACACTCTGAGGAAAGAAGAACGCACTGGTGAGCTCAGCAACATAAAAAGACCTGGACGTCCATGGAAGACAGCAGTGGTGGCTGATCGCAGGATCCTCTCTAGGATAAAGAAACCCATTCACAACATCCAGACAAGTGAAGGACATTCTCCAGGAGGTGGGCGTATCACTGTCAAAGTCTACAATCAAGAGAAGACTTCACGAGAACAAATACAGAGGGTTCACCACAAGATGCAAACCATTCATAAGCCTGAAGAATAGAAAAGCCAGATTAGACTTTGTCAAAAAACATCTAAAAAAGCCAGACCAGTTTTGGAAAAGCATTCTTTGGATGGAAACTAAGATTAATCTGTACCAGAATGATGGGAAGATAAAAGTGTGGAGAAGGCTTGGAACAGCTCATGATCCAAAGCACACAACGTCATTTGTAAAACATGTTGGAGGCAGCGCGATGGCATGGGCATGCATGGCTTCCAGTGGCACTGTGTCATTGGTGTTTATTGATGATGTGACATAAGACAGAAGCAGCCGGATTAATTCTGCAGTGTTTAGAGATATACTGTCAGCCTAGTTTCAGCCAAATGCAGCAAAGTTGATTGGTTGGTGCTTCACAGTACAAATGAACAATGATCCAAAACACACTGCAAAAGCAACCCAGGAGCTTTCGAAGGAAAAGAAGTGGAATATTCTGCAATAGCCGAGTCAATCACCTGATCTTAACCCAATTGTGCATGCATTTCATTTGCTGAAGGCAAAACTAAAGGCAGAAAGACCCACAAACAAAGAACAACTGAAGACTGCTGCAGTTAGAGCCTGGCAAAGCATCAGAAGGGAGCAAACCCAGTCTTTGGTAATGTCCATGGGTTCCAGACTTCAGGCAGTCTTTGCCAGTAAAGGATTCTCAACAAAATATTAAAATGTAACAATTTTTTTATGATTGTATTCATTTGTCCAATTACATTTGAGCCCCTGAAAATGAGGGACTGTGTATAAAAATGCTTGCAGTTCCTAAAATGTATACTTGATATTTATGTTCAACCCCTTGAATTAAAGCTGAAAGTCTGCACTTCAAATTCATTAAGATTGTTTGTTTCATTTTAATTTTATTCTGGTGGCATACAGAGCCAAAAGTATGAAAATTGTGCCTAGGTCCATATATATTTGGACCCAAACTGTAAGTGGTTCTAAAGGCAGAAGATATTTTTAGAATAGAATCCTCATAGAATGCACTAAGGTAAAAAAACTAAAAAACCATCAGGGTGAAGCTAGCGTCACCCCCCCCCCCCCCCACCCCACCCCCCAATTTTACTTACCTGGGCTCCATCTCGATCCAGCGATGTGCATGAGAGCGGACGCTTCTCTCTGCTGCTGTCAATCACAGCCAGTTAGCTAATGAGGAGAGAGTGGGGGCAGGACCAAGCTGTGCTGTGTGTGTGAATGGACAACGTCCATTCAGAGGAGCGTGGCTCTGGAGCGAGCCTGCTCAAATGACCCCATAGGAACAGGCTTGCTATTGCGGCCACTCAGCAGGGGGAGGAGCCAGAAGCGCCAGCGGGGGAACCAAAAAAGAAGAGGATTGGGGCTGCTCTGTGCAAAAACCATTGCACAGAGCAGGCAAGTATAACATTATGGTTATTTATTTAATTTATTCCTTTAGAATCACTTTAAAGCTGAACTTCAGACAAATGTTAAACAGTCTCTTTTTTTCCAGGTATGTACAGTATTAGTTCAACATTTACTTTTACATACAGCTAGCATAGAGACCAGAATCTTTTATGATAGTGGGCTCCTGAAGACTTCTACACAGCTACATTGATGATGGAAGAGAGAGAATCAGCATGGAAGGGTCAACTATCTACACCAATTAGGACTATATGCTTTGTACAGTACTGTCAAGAACATGGTTACATGATGGAAGAGCATGGAATGACCTTTGTCAGTGTGATCGTTAATTGTCTAAACATAGGCTGGGCAAGGTTGTGTTGCTTAAAGGACAACAAAAGTAAGAAAAATACTGTGTAATATATTTAATCATATTATCGTCTATATTCATTCCTTTTCCTTATTTATTTTGTATATACATTTACATTCAGACAAAGTTGACCAGCAGACGTGGCAGTGACAGGATTGTACAAATTATAACGCTATTTGAGCAGTGGCAGCAACTGAAAGAGGAGCTCCAGTCCCCCCCCCAAAAAAATTAAGTCAGCAGCTACAAAAACTGTAGCTGCTGACTTTTAATATAAGGACACTTACCTGTCCAGGGATCCAGCGATGTCCTCACCCAAGCCAATTCTTCAATCAGCTTTGCGTGCAGGTGACAGCATCTTAGGTAAGGGAAACCAGCAGTGAAGCCTTCCAGCTGCACAGACAGTTTTCTACTGCACATGCGTGAGCTGCACTTTGTGAATGGTCCTACATTCTTCTGGGACCTGTGTGTCCCAGAAGGCTACGGGGGGGAAGGAAGAGGGGACCAAACAACTGCACAGATCGCTGTGGTGCTTCTGACCAGAAGTGGGAGCGGGTACCTGCCAAAATAAGCAGAGCTTCCCCTTTTGGATGAAGTTCCACTTTAATAAATCATTATACACTTGTCAGTGTTATAGCTTGTCCCAACACCTGTCACTGTTTCTTTTTCTAAAACACTTGGTCTACAGGTAAACTGTATTGCCCTGTACACACGATCGGACATTGATCGGACATTCCGACAACAAAATCCATGGATTTTTTCCGACGGACGTTGGCTCAAACTTGTCTTGCATACACACGGTCACACAAAGTTGTCGGAAAATCCGATCGTTCTGAACGCAGTGACGTAAAACACGTACGTCGGGACTATAAACGGGGCAGTAGCCAATAGCTTCCGTCTCTTAATTTATTCTGAGCATGCGTGACACTTTGTGCGTCGTATTTGTGTACACACGACCGGAATTTCCGACAACGGATTTTGTTGTCGGAAAATTTTATAGCAAGCTCTCAAACTTTGTGTGTCGGAAATTCCAGTTGTATATTTAATTGTTTGCCTAGTTTAGCTTAAAAGTTTAACTAAAGGCAATTTTTTATATAGTTTTGGATACAGTGGAGAGGGATTAGACCACCTGGCAGGTTTTTTTAATTATTTATTTTATTTTATTTTTTTAATCACTGGGCTCTCTATTTTTCATATTTACCAATATCACCAAATATGAAAGTGGAAGAAAATCCTAAATTTTGAATTGGCACCAGAACAATAATACAGGGAAATTCCTCCAGTGGGGACACTAACATTGGTAACAATGATTACAACCAAAGATTTTCTCACTTTGAAGGGATTTGCTCTCACTTCCTTTTTTGCTTTGGGGCAGGAAGTGAAGGACAAAATCTTCCGAATGGGACACAGATGGCAAAAAAAACAAAAAAAAAACAAAACAAACAAAAAAACTGACAAACGTTATACCCCACCTCTTACTCTAGTTCTACTTTACATCAATTGATGGCTTTTTGTCATTTTTGGTAACTTAGCAGTAAAATAGCCCTATCAAAATGCCTGATATCACTCAACTGTTGCAGCCAATAGTAAGCCAAGTGGTAGGATCACACACCTCCAATGGAAGGCTAGAATAAATATTAGAATAATTATAAAAGGGAAATACAGCTGGAAAGGAATGGTACATTTGCTGCTACTTTGTTTTGAAATAATCACACAGTTAAAGTATTTTTTTCATATATCATTGTGTTGTTGTTGTTTGTTTTTAATCTTAATACAATGTAACTAAGAAATGCCAATCTTGTATCCATCATGTACTGAAGGAGCTCAAGCCTGTTTACTATATAAATACAGTGTTGTTAAACAGAACATTTTAAGCCTTTTTTTTTTTTTTTTTTTAACGGAGGTAATTAAATATTTATTGCCAAGTGAATCATTTTGCAGTACTTTCTAGTGAAGGTTATCACCTATTAAAGGTGCACACAGACGTTAGATGACTGCCCAATCATTTTGCTGTCCATGTGCTACCTACAACCAGTACCTGCAGAGGGTCATTAAAGGGATTTATGCAAAACTTCCTTTTAAGAAGGCGGCAGAGGTTCAGGCTACACATAATCAGCGTCTAAGGAAACAGTGATGTTTATAAAAAGTAAGAGTTGCAAGCAATCTTTTTATCAGCTGACAAGCAACAGTTGTAAACCAAATACATCATTAAAGTGTATCTAAACCCAAGAACAAAAATTGTTAGTATTGCAGCTTACCTATCCTTAGATGTGGTGGCTGCATTAGTTTTATTTTTTTCACACTTTTTTCTCTGTGTTTTAACTTGGTAATCCTCCCATTAACACACTTCTTGTCCTATGGTGATAACCGTACTGCACAGTGTTGTCACCCTAGGACATGGTGAACCTTGGCACCCCAGATGTTTTGGAACTACATTTCCCATGATGCTCAACTACACTGCAGAGTGCATGAGCATCATGGGAAATGTAGTTCCAAAACATCTGGGGTGCTAAGGTTCGCCATCACTGGCCTAGGTTAGAACTAAATAACTCCTCCCTCTCATCTCTATAACAAGGGGGTCTTTTGTAGTCTACAGAGATAACAGGGGGCAATGCTAACTGATAACAGTCCAGAAGCAGAAGTTATCAGCTCACAAGATTTCTGGCTGAACAGCTATTTTTTGGACTTGTCAAACAGATATAATAAAACACTTTCACTGGTATTTTTAACTGACCAAAAGGAAGCAAATTTTAAAAATGTGTTAATGTTTACATACACTTAAAGTTATAATAAGCTTCTGTAGCCAGGAAAGCGGCATTTGTATAAGCTGACAACCCCTTTAATTTAAGGATGGTCAAACACCATGGTGTCCATTTATAAAACATTAGTTGGACAAATTTCATTTATTCATGCAGGCTGGACATATTGTTGCTGTATTTTGATTAATTCCTATGATCGTCTGCTCAATCTATTGGCCAAAATGCTGTGTCTCCTGAACTAACTCAATTGAAAAACATATGGCATTTTGGCCACTAGATGGAGCTGGCGATCATAGGAATTAAAGGAGTCTTTGGGGGAGGGGTCGCATAGGAGGAATAATATAAGTATTACATCTAATTCCATTATCCCTTAATGAGCATTTACCACTTACAGTGCAAGGGGGCACCACTGCAAAGGTGTTTTTGTGCATTTCATCTTTAATTAACATTCACTTTACTAAAGCTTGACATACACTGTACAATCTCTTTTGGATTTAATTGGAATAATTGGATAATTGAAGTGAATAGTCACACATTTTGCTTGCTTTGTGCACTGGTCTAAATCATTTGGTAGAGGAGGGATTATGGTGTGGGGTTGTTTTTCAGAGGTTTGGCTTGGCCCCTTAGTTTCAGTGAAGAGAACTCTTAAGGCATCAGCATACCAAGACATTCTGGACAATTTCATGCTCCCAACTTTGTGGGAACAGTTTGGAGATGGCCCCTTCCAGTTACATCATGACTGAGCACCAGTGCACAAAGCAAGGTCCATAAAGACATGGATGAGCGGGTTTGGGGGCGGAGGAACTTGACTGGCTTGCAAACCTCAAGCCCAATAGAACACCTTTGGGATGAATTAGAGTGGATACTCCGAGCCAGGCCTTTTCGTCCAACATCAGTGCCTGACCTTACAAATGTGCTTCTGGAAGAAATGGTCAAATATTCCCATAGACACACTCCTAAATATTATGGATGCCCTTCCCAGAAAAATTGAAGCTGTTATAGCTGAAACGGGTGGGGCAACTCTATATTGAACCCTACGGACTAAGACTGGGATGCCATTAAAGTTCATGTGCGTGTAAAGGCAGGCGTCCCAATACTTTTGGCAATATAGTGTGTGTACGTGTGTGTGTGTGTGTGTGTGTGTGTGTGTCTATATATATATATATATATATATATATATATATATATAATATATATATATATATATAATGTGTGTGTATATATACAGTATTGTGTAAAGAAATGCTGTAAAGTGAAAATGCTTTCAAAAATATATATTTTAATTGTTAAAAATCTAAATCAATGAATGAACATCTGATGTGACTATGCTTTTCTTCAAACCAGCATCAATTCTTCTAGGTACACTTGCACACAGTTTTTAAGGCTGGGTTCACACCGCAGCAGAGATCGCTTCACAGCAGGGGTCCAGTGTGTCCCCGTTCACCGTTTCAGGTCTGATTTCAGCCCGAATTTTTGGCTGAATTCAGACCTGAAATGGACCAGAAGACACGGAGGGCTCCTGTACAATTCGCACCAGAACCACTGCGGAAATGTGTAAACCAGCTCCATAGAGAGTCAGTCACAATCTCCTGACATACGAATTGGATGCGGAAAACCCATCCAATTTGCAATAGTGTGAACCCAGCCTGAAGGAACTCAGCAGGTAGGTTGTTCCAAACATCTTGGAGAACTAACCACATCTTCTGTGGACATAGGCTGCCTGAAATCCTTCTGTCTCTTCATGTAATACCAGACAGACTCAGTGTTGAGATCAGGACTCTGTGGGGGCCAAACCATCACTTCCAGATCTCCTTGTTCTTCTTTACGTGAAAGATAGTTCTTAAAGAGGAGGTCCAGCCTGGGTGAAAAAAATTAAGTCAGCAGCTACAAATACTGTAGCTTCTGACTTTTAATATTAGGGCACTTACCTGTCCAAGGAGCCCGCAATGTCTGTACCCTAGCAGATCTTCGGATCTCTGCCATTCCTGGTAGGGGAACCCGGCAGTGAAGCCTTTTCGGCTTCACACCTGGTTACGTAGTGTGCATGTGCGAAGCGCGCTGTGCTTTCTAATTGGCTTGGCTTGGAGGAGGGGGGGGCTCCGTCTACGGAAGTGGGGAAGGGGGCCTGTCAAAAACAGGTCCCCGTCCCCCCCTCCCCCCTCCCATGGCACGGGAGGGGGGGAGGAAGCGTATAAGCGGAAGTTCCACAGTGACATTGTATGTTTGGGGTTGTTGTCCTAAATTTGGGGCCAGTCACAAGCCTCCCAGAATGTATGGCATGATGGATAAAATTTCTCAGCATTAAGGACACCATTGATCAGGCAATATCCAGGACCATAGATTCAGTGGTCGGTCAAGAAAATTGCAGCTGAAGAAAGACACATCATGCTGACTTCCCTTGGAAGATGTCCATAGTACCATCAGCACACAACTGGCGAAAATCAATGTGTCCCAGGTACACCCATCTACTTTGTTCTCTTCATTGAGACAAGTACACACTTTAGAGGGATATGATTTGTTCATAATTCGTGTAAGAGGTTTACAACCACTTTAACAATTAGAGAGTGCCCAATATGCATACCAAAAGTAAATTTTTGACTTGTGATATTTGCATACAAGGTTCTAATGAAGATAGTACTGAATAACATGTAAGTCGGTCATTAAATGTTACCCTTTTACATATTAGGCTATACATATATAGCGCACCCCCACAGGCACCACTAGTTTAATAAGTGCTCTGAAACTGAACATTCTTTCCCGATTAATTGGAATGTCGCCTCTTCCACTCTGACACACCCCATTTTAATAAGGTGAACAACATCACAGTAAATTGACACCTGGTATTTTAGAAAACAGATTGGCAAATAGAAACAAGGTATTATAAGCCGTGACCAAAATGTAACACGCTGTTCCTATACATAGTAATTCTATACCGGAATTGCATACAGAAAGAGGTAACTGGGCCCAAGTTTCACCATATATGCTTTTTTTTCTTCTATATTTTAATCTGTTAATCCAGCCAGCAAATCTGTTGTTTTTCACAATACAAATGCCCCAGCAGAATGTGTCAGTCTACATGGATGAGACAAACCACTTAACACTGGCAGGGGTGATTAAAATGATCAGATTTTATTTTTTAATGGAAAAGTTTTATCCCAAAAGGAAACTAATTTTCTGTAACTGATTATAAAGTGTGAGCTGAAGTTTGGCTTCAATTTGTTAGTGGAGCAAAATCTGCAAATACATTTATTGCTCTCGCTCTAACGTTTGTGGCGATACCTCACATGTGTGGTGCGAACCCCATTTACATATGCATGTGTGACTTACATATGCATTCGCTCCTGCGTGCTAGTACAGAAGGACAGGGGCGCTTTAAAAAAAAAAATCATATTTGTTTTATATCTTTACACTGTCCCTTTTAATTTAATTTATTTTTTTGATCAATTTTATTCCTATTAATGTAAACATCCCTTGTAATAGAAAAAAGGATGACAGATCCTCTTTATGGAGAGATCTGGGGTCAAAAAGTCCCCAAATCTCTTCTGTACCTTTTTTAAAAGCAAAAGATCAAAAATTATTTTTTTGATCTTTTGCTTTGAAAAAAAATTGTTTACGTCAACCCTAGACCAGAAGTGATGTCTCTCCGGTCCTCCAAGGCCATAGAGGCAATGAGAGACAATCTAGTCTCTCATTGCCCCTCTGACTGGCTGGCTGTACCATCTGATCATTTCTCAGGCGCACCAGAGAAAACAGTTAGCCCGAGAAACACCGGCGGCGGGGGGAGGGGGGCGGCCCTTCCCGACGCTTCGGAAAGTAATCCATTGGCTAATGAGATACTAAGGTTATGGCTGATAGCTTCATGTATTTGCAGATTTTGCACCACTAACAAATGGCAGGTGGTTAAACTATAACAGGGTCACTAGGAGTGCAAAAGGACAGCTTGACAAAGGATAGTGTATAAACCCCCAGGGGCTACACTGCCACAAGAACCCTGGAGTGACCCTGCTAGGTCCATGTCTGCCTGCAGGGCAGGGTTTCAACCCTCTCGCCAGATCTGCTCATGGGTCAATGGCTTGAGCTCAGGAGAATTCATTGGAGATGCAGAAGATGACCAGGGGACCCGCACTGGAACACTGTGGTCTCCGCTGCTTAGGCCGCACTGTGCGGAAAGGGCCTAGATGGCTCAGCACTCTAGCCTGGACATCTTCTCATCTCCAGTTCTGAAGCCAAGAACCCCGAGTCTCCCTGAGCAGTTCACTAAGAATGTCTCCTCTTCTCCCTCAGGCCACATGGCTCCCTGGGAGCTGTAGTTTCCTCCCGGCTGTAGAGCCTGTGGTGCTGCCTGTACATAGTAAAATGGCTTATGTCAATATGTAAATGTAACCCTTTAGGCTACAGGGTAGCTGGGGGCTCTTATTTTATTAGGCAGAATTGTCTAGTTACCAGCAAATTATCGAATTAAGTGATTTCTATAAGAAACAAAGGAGTCTTCTTCTACCACTTTTGTTCTGATTCTGGTGCCACAGACATAGCAACGCTCATTTTGTAGCTGGTTCTTGGATTTAGGGTGGTCTTGGCTAAGTCTGACTTAGAGATGACTCCTTTCCTTTGGTTAAAAATAACACAAAATAAATGATGATCATTGAGAAACCTAATAGTGCGGTCATTTGTTTTTCTTAGGAACCTTGGCAGATTTCCCAGGGGTTTCCAGTGGGACTTCTCTTGTTTTGACCTATTCCGTGGGGGAGTAGGCCACATATGTTTGACATTTGTACCTTGGAATGTGGACTAACATTATACTATTACCCTAGAGGGGAATTACTAGGTCACCGTTACCATTATAATTCTGGAACTAGCAGTATCTTACTAGCCTTCATTTTAGTGACCTTCCTTGCCAGCCTTTCCTCTTTGTTGGCAATTATGTTCACAGAAATTATTTTAATTTCTTGCTGCTTACAGATTTAGGCCAGATTCACATTATCACAGTGCATTTTTTATTTTTTTTGGTGTTTTTAGGTTCGCTGCCATTAAACTCAGTTAGAATGTGCATTTTCTGAAAGCACATCAAAGATGCAGCATGCAGGATTTGGATGCACTTTCATGAGAACATGTGTTCTAATAAAGTTTAATGGCAGAGCACCTTAAAACAAGTAAAAACGAGATGTGGAAAACCACACGCACTCATGGGAAAGGGGCCTTAGGCTAGGATCACACTAGCACAGCTGCACCATGATCCGATTTTCAGTGCGATTTGTGTAGTGTGAAATTTTGTGACACATTTTGATGCATTTTTCATGCTACATGCATTTCTTTTTTGTGGGTTAAAGTGTTACTAAGCCCAGGACCCTGCATTCACTATATCTGGTCTCCCACAGTATACAGAACATGGAAATGCAATAGTTTTGTAAATATAAACTGCTAAATACCTTTTCTCATAAGCAGGAGGTGTTTTCATTTTCCCCTGACCCTCTGTCTGGACAGTGCTGATTGACGCTGTGTTGATCACATGCACTCTCCCAAGAAAAAAAAAAAAAAACTCCAGCCATACACACCAAACTGAGCATGTGCAGCCTGACTCCTACTGCTCAGGTAGTCAGGTAAAGAAGGGGAGGATCTGTGCACACAGGATCACACAGCCTTTATACACAATGCAGAGGATTAACCCCTTAGGTTCCACAGTGAGTATAACAAGCATGCTTTACTGAATATACACACTGATTTTACTGTTGTGGGTTTAGTAACACCTTAAGTAGGCTTTTCAGCTCAGGGATGCTGGTTGTTAAGGAGTCGGTGTCCTAACAACCAGTGAATCATCCCTGCTGTCAGTCGGGGATTTTTCTGCACTGGATTGATGCAGGTCATTTCTAGGGCACAATTGTTTTCTGCAAACTCTGCGCACCACACGGCTTGTGTAGTAGTAAGCAGTACAGAAAAATGCCTGTGCAACAAGAGTTGGATCTGAAATTGCACTAGAGTTAACAGAACTTGGGCTCTTGTACATTAGGACATATGACTGTACAGAGTAAAATATGTCTGTTCTACGCCAAATGCAGTGTAATTTTTTCCCATTGACATGTATTACAGGAAATGCTGTGCGTGACTATATGTGCATAATGTACTGAAGTCAATCTATCTATAGCTGGCAGCAGTGATCATTGTATTCTGATGGCGGGAAACCCTCCCACTGTCAGAATATAATAGCTCATTAATTGTGTTGGTGGGGGAATCGAGTGATTTTCTTTCCTTCAACCCATGATTGAAGGAAGAAAAATTGCATAATGTATGGCCTGCCTTAGAAGCAAAAGATAGAAATCCCCTGTGTAGCTTAGCTCTTAATTGGGATCTCAGTGTTGAAAACGAATTCAGGATTGAAGGATTACATTGCTTTTCATTTTGATCCAAAGAAATTAAGACCCACCCAAATTTAGTTATAGATAACAGTAAAGCAGTGAGCAATTTGAGAATTTAAAGGTCACATATGTTTAAAAAACACATACTTACAGTAAATGAACTTACAGTGTCTTGAAAAAGTATTCATACCCTTGAAATTTTCCACATTTGGTCATGTTGCAACCAAAAACATAAGTGTATTTTATTGGGATTTTATGTGATAGACAAACACAAAGTGGCACATAATTGTGAAGTGGAAGGAAAATAATAAATGGTTTTCAAAATTTCTTACAAATAAATATCTGAAAACTGTGGCGTGCATTTGTATTCAGCCCCCTTTACTCTGATACCCATGAACTATAGTCTGATGGAACCAATTGCCTTCAGAAGTCACCTAATTAGTAAAAAGAGTCCACCTGTGTGTAATTTAATCTCAGTATAAATACAACTGTTCTGTGGCACTCTCGGAGGTTTGTTAGAGAACCTTAGTAAACAAACAGCATCATGAAGGCCAAGGAACACATCAGACAGGTCAGGGATAAAGTTGTGGAGAAGTTTAAAGCAGGGTCAAGTTATAAAAAAAATATGCCAAGCTTTGAACATCTCACTGAGCACTGTTCCATCCATCATCCGAAAATCAAAAGAGTATGACACAACTGCAAACCTACCAAGACATGGCCGTCCACCTAAACTGACAGGTCAGGCAAGGAGAGCATTATTCAGAGAAGCAGCCAAAAAGCCCATGGTAACTGTGGAGGAGCTGCAGAGATCCACAGCTCAGGTGGGAGAATCTGACCACAGGACAACTATTAGTCGTGCACTCCACAAATCTGGCCTTTGTGGAAGAGTGGCAAGAAGGAAGCCATTGTTGAAAGAAAGCCATAAGAAGTCCCACTTGCAGTTTGCGAGAAGCCATGTGGGGGACACAGCAAATATGTGGAAGAAGGTGCTCTGGTCAGATGATACCAAAATTGAACTTTTTAACCTAAAAGCAAAACGCTTTCTATAACGGAAAACTATCACTGCACATCACCCTGAACACAACATCCCCACCGTGAAACATGGTGGTGGCAGCATCATATTGTGGGGATGCTTTTCTTCAGCAGAGACAGGGAAGATGATCAAAGTTGATGGGAAGATGGATGGAGCCAAATGCAGAGCAAGCTTAGAAAAAACCTGTTAGAGTCTGCAAAAAACTTGAGACTGGGGTGGAGGTTTACTCTCTAGCAGGACAACAACCCTAAACATACAGCCAGAGCTACAATGGAATGGTAGTCAAAGTCCAGACAAAGTCCAGACCTAAATCCAATTGAGAATCTGGGGCAAGACTTAAAAACTGCTGTTCACAGACGCTCTCCATCCAATCTGAGTTTGAGCTATTTTGCAAAGAAGAATGGGCAAAAATGTCACTCTCTAGATGTGCAAAGCTAGTAGAGACATCCCCAAAAAGACTTGCAGCTGTAATTGCAGTGAAAGGCAGTTCTACAAAGTATTGACTCAGGGGGGCTGAATACAAATGCACGCCACACTTTTCAGATATCAATTTGGAAAACCATTTATCATTTTCCTTCTACTTTACAATTATGTGCCACTTTGTGTTCTATCACATAAAATTCCAATAAAATACATGTATGTTTTTGGTTGAAAAATGGGTATGAATACTTTTTCAAGGCACTGTATAGGGCTCTGCACTGGATTAACGAAGCTCACTGCTAGGGCACATAGAAAACTGTTGTCCCTGTTGTCCCTGCCAGGTAGGTTAGTAGAGCAAAGTGCTGGAACTTGTTCTGGCATCCGACTCTGGGACTCAGCCCAAATTTGTGAGACAATGAGATTTTGTTCAAATCTCAGGAAGGTCCTGTCAAATTCAGAGATGGTTGGGGGGGGGGGGGGGTATGTTAGAAGTGCAGAGAGGATTTGTGCCGGGAGGAGGGACTAGGGGAAGGAGGATTTGTGCAGGAGGGGTTTGAAGAGGGGGAAGAAAGGTTTGTGCTGGGAAGAGAGGGGGTAGGATTTGTGCTAGAAGTTGGGAGAGGATTTTTGCTGTGGGGACAAAGATTTGCTCTGATAGGGGTGAGAGCTTTTTTTTTCTTGGTGGGAGGGAGTGGAAATTTTTGCTGAAGGGGTAAAGTGGGGGATACACCGTATTGTACATTACATACTTCTCACCAAAGTGTTCATTGTCTCAACAGTTACTGGTTTCTAAGCAGTCCCTTACTAATTTAATAATTTCTTCTGTAAGGTAGGTTTTGAAAAAAGTGTTAGCGCTCTGTCTATTTTCGGTGTATGCAAAACCATACAGTGCCTTGAAAAAGTATTCATACCCCTTGACATTTTCTGCATTTTGTCATGTTACAACCAAAAACGTAAATGTATTTTATTGGGATTTATGTGATAGACCAACACAACGTGGCACATAATTGTGAAGTGGAAGGAAAATGATAAATGGTTTTCAAAATTTTTTACAAATAAATATGTGAACAATGTGGCGTGCATTTGTATTCAGCCCCCCTGAGTCAATACTTTTGTAGAACCACCTTTCACTGCAATTAGAGCTTCAAATCTTTTTGGGGATGTCTCTACCAGCTTTGCACATCTACAGAGTGACATTTTTGCCCATTCTTTGCAAAATAACTCAAGCTCTGTCAGATTGGATGGAGAGCTTCTCTGAACAGCAATTTTCAAGTCTATCCACAGATTCTCAATTGGATTTAGGTCTGAACCTCGACTGGGCCATTCTAACACATGAATATGCTTTGATCGAAACCATTTTATTGTAGCTCTGGCTGTATGTTTAGGGTTGTTGTCCTGTTGGAAGGTGAACCTCCGCCCCAGTGTCAAGTCTTTTGCAGACTCTAACAGGTTTTCTTCAAAGATTGCCCTGTATTTGGCTCCATCCATCTTCCCATCAACTCTGACCAGCTTCCTTGTCCCTTCTGAAGAAAAGAAACAACATGATGCTGCTACCACCATGTTTCACGGTTGGCATGGGGTGTTCAGAATGATGTGCCGTGTTAGTTTTCCACCACACATAGCGTATTGCTTTTAGGCCAAAAAGTTTAATTTTGTTCTCATCTGACCAGAGCACCTTCTTTCACATGTTTGCTGTGTCCCCCACATGGCTTCTCGCAAACTGCAAATAGAACTTCTTATGGCTTTCTTTCAACAATGGCTTTCTTCTTGCCACTCTTCCATAAAGGCCAGATTTGTGGAGTGCATGACTAATAGTTGTCCTGTGGACAGATTCTTCCACCTGAGCTGTGGATCTCTGCAGCTCCTCCAGAGTTACCATGGGCCTTTTGGCTGCTTCTCTGATTAATGCTCTCCTTGCCTGGGCATGTCAATTTAGCTTGGTTTGCAGTTGTGCCATACTCTTTCCATTTTGATGGATTGAACAGTGCTCCATGAGATGTCCAAAGCTTGGGATATTTTTTTTATAACCTAACCCTGCTTTAAACTTCTCCACAACTTTATCCCTGACCTGTCTGCTGTGTTCCTTGGCCTTCATGATGCCGTTTGTTCACTAAGGTTCTTAACAAACCTCTGAGGGCTTCACAGAACAGCTGTATTCATACTGAGATTAAATTACACACAGGTGGACTCTATTTATTAATTAGGTGACTTCTAAAGGCAGTTGGTTCCACTGGATTTTAGTTAGGGGTATCAGAGTAAAGGGGGGTGAATACAAATGCATGCCACACTTTTCAGATATTTATTTGTAAAAAAAAATTAAAACCATTTATTTTTCTTCCACTTCACAATTATGTGCCACTTTGTGTTGGTCTATCACATAAATTCCCAATAAAATACATTTACATTTTTGGTTGTAACATGACAAAATGTGGAAAATGTCGAGGGGTATGAATCCTTTTTAAGGCACTGTATATAATGGGATCTTTCTTTTTGTTAATGATTGTTCTAGAGTTTATATATATGTGTGAGACTCTTGCATGTGGCACAGCAATCAAAGCATATTTTATCCCAGATTTTGTTTAACCATGCCCTTAAGCCCCTCCCACTGTTAACAATTGGGCCACACCCACTTGTTGCCAAGTGTCCCTCATTCTCAAGTTCAAAAGTTGGGAGGCATGATACTGTCCACCTAAGTAATGCAAAGTCAGTCTGAGCAGCGCTCAGCAACTCATAGGCAGCTTTGTATTCCATGAATGAATACAACATTTTCTCTGATTGGCTGAGTCGGAAAGCATGACGTCATAAGCCTGCCCCTCTGACTCAGCAGAGGAAGCTTTGTATTCATTCACAAAATACAAAGCTGCCTATGAATGGCTGAGCGCCGTTCAGACCAACACTGCATTGTTATGAGTGTGAGGTGGGGAGTCTGTGTGTCACAGTCAGAACCCAGCACTGTGTATGATATGTAGCTGAAGCTACATGCAGTGTGCTTAGAGACACTACAGCACTTAGTGATGGAAATAGTTTGTTTGGACCAGTTTGGTCCAAACAAACTATTTAAAGTGACAGGAAAATTGGAAATCAGCTTCAACCTCTTCATGCCAAGCACATGCAAACATACAGCCTCTCGGCAGCCGTGCCTTGGCGCAGAGCGGCTGCATATTTGTGTGCAATAGTGTGCATGCCCTGCGTGCTCTCGGCACAGTTAACGACAGCTAATGGAAAGCTCCAGGTTGCTGCTTGTGATCGGGAGCTTTACGATCATGTGACCGCCGTGACAACCAATCACAGCAGTCGCATGATTATAAGCCCCGCTCCGCCTCTCGGCATTCTAAACGCCTTATAGGGCCGGCAGGTGCCGCCTCTAAGGGGTTAAAGTCCTTCGAACAATACATTTCAAAAAGACACCCCCTAGACTGAGATATTGGAGCCAGTGTGCTTGAACTGGTGCTTGTGGGGATGGGCAGCTCTTGTACTATTTGGGAAGAACCAGCTATTAGCAGTGGTCCCATTGGGTGAGTGCTACTTTATAGTAATCCATTGATCATGTCACTGTGGAAGACATTGGATGTACAGCATTGTCGAGTGTCCTGAACAAAAGCAAAGTAAATAGCTCCAAGATGTTTAAACAGTGTATCAGACTGCACTATAAGTATGAAAGATGAAAATAAAAGAAACATCAGTAAAGCAGCACGATTATTCCCACTTCACATTTGGAAACTTAGGGGAATATAGAGTGATGCAAACATTTCAATACATTTCTATATTTATATACCAAAAACTTTGGTACATTTTGTTCACTGTGTATAAAGTAAACAATATCTCGTGACCAATTCCTTAATGTTAGCTTACAGAGAAAATACATAATTTTTTTTTGCTGTTGAAAAAATATTGGATACCAACATGCAGCTAAAAGAGCAATTAGCAGAAGAACCTATACATACATACATACACCCTTTTTTTTCTGGCCAACTCACTGTAGCCTTCCAACTGTCTATGTAACTCCTGAAAGTCAGAGCATAGACAAACCCCACCAGCATCCCATAATGCAATGCCAACTCCTCAGCAACCTTTCAAGAATCCCAATCATTGCTATGTGGGATGCCGAAGGAGGCATGTTGTGATCCAGTCTTCTATAAGTCATATTTGAGTAGGTAGTTTCTAAAAGCTCTCAAGAACTGGCCAGTAAAATAAAAGTTAGGTACTCACATCTAATGGCCACTTTTCTTCCATGCGTTTTTAATTTCAAGTGTTTTGTTGATTTTTCTTTCATTGCATGGGGGAGTTTAAAGGTACACTCCAGTCAATCATGGAAAAAATGAGATATTACGGTCACTTGTAGCTTGATGTTTCTATAACATGTAATCCCAAGCCTGAGATTCTGCACACAAACTTTTCTGCCAGTTTATTGTGCACACCCCATCCAGGACAACCCCATCTTAATTTTGTTCAAAACCTTTATTTACTCAAACATCTCCACAAAGCACAGAATGAACTAAACTGTAGCTTGAAAGGAGGAAAGTTAAAAATCATTGAATGGACTGCGCAAACATTAGTGCGCCATCCGGCGTAGTAAGCCAAATCCTGGTGTAACCTACCTGGTGGTGGAGCCTGGCGTGCTGAGGTAGGCTTCTCTTACACCTCTGGCTCAAGAGCCCTGGTAAGGTAACAGGGAGCGCCAGAGCACAGAGTGAGCATGAGTGCCTGACTGGTCTTCCATTGATGGATGCTGAGGAGTGGGCTGTGCATCCTGGAACAGCTGGAAGACAGGCTGGAAGCTGTACTGGCAGGCAAACTGGAGCAGGGGACTGGCACAGATCAGCAGTCTCGGATGCATGGTAGGAATCCGTAAGCAGGATCAGGCAATCCAGGTCAGCAACTAGCGAGGGGGTCAACTGCATGCAGCAGGCAGAAGAGTAGTCCGAGGCCAGGCTCAGTAACGGTAGGCAGAAGAGCAGAAGGAGCAGACAGAGACAAAATTCAAAGACAAGCCAGAGGTTGGTACAGACAGCGTTCAGGCAGAGTCAGGAGCAGATCAAGTCGGTAGCGGGAGGTCAACACAGGAACAGGTAACAGAAACTCAGGAAATATAGTAGGCCAAACGGCAATGACTCAAGGCCAAAGTGCAGTTTAAATAGCCCACCTGGTGCCTGTGTGCACTCATGCACCCATTCATGCACGTGTTCGCACACCTGCAAGTTGTCCACGGACAGGGCTTCTTGGTATTCTGCACCAGCGCACAGGAATGCTCCTTTCCTTATACCGCAACCTACTTGGCAGCCCTATAGGCCATGCTGTTAATACACTCTTTGGTGAGCTACACGGGATGGAGCCCTTCTAGCATGTGACAATGATGGTAATGAACCCTGCGTTCATTGCCATCATTATCACCTGCTAAAAAGGCTGATGCATTTGGGACTGTGTGGTCAAGTGACGCCTTCTTTAAAATCTGTCAGGCTAACAATGGCTCCCATATCCCCATCCCTTACAGCACCCTCACCCATCACCCATATTTATATATTTGAAAAAATGTGCATGATTGCTTGCTGTTCTTAAAATTCTGTTTGCCTGCTATAGTTTATTGATTAAGTTGTATGATTTACTATGCTTAATTTAGGTTTTGTACCTGCTCACTACATAGGCTTGCAACCACATACCTGCTGACCCCAACCACACCCTCCTACTGTGGGCACATTCTGGTCTTTAGTAAGCTTATGCCTTCAACTAGTTGCTTATCTGCCTGATTGTCAATTTATCTTATCTGTTATAGGTACTGGATGCTTATCTATGCTCTTTGGGTTGGAAATGATTGTTTCCTCTTACTGAATTATGCACATATTCTCATAGTTTACTATTCTTGCTTTTACTTTTCATCTCCCTTTCTGGCTTCCTTTCTCTCTCATCCCTTCCCTGTTACCCAGAAAGGGTATGGATGGGGAAACACTTCTGCAATAACTTTCAGATACAGGAAACTCCTAGCACTGAACGGGTAGGGCCATAACCCTTCTGTCAAGCAGTGCTGCCAACCCTTCGTTAATTTCACCCCGTTTTCGGGCCGCCCGTAAATGTCCATTACGGGCAGCTTTGCCCGTAAAAAAGATGGCTGGTGGCCGACAGCGCAACTGCGCATGCACCATTCTGAAGCCGGTGTCTTGTCGAATACTGTCCCCCATCCGATAGTGTCCGCCCTGTACTGCGCAGGCGCAGTACAGAGGACAAACGAGAGCCGAAAGTCTCCGAAGTTCAACAGCTAATCGTCAGCTGTACACGGCGCCTGCGCTTTTATTTTTACCCTGTGTCCAGGTTCATTCCCTACTATCCAAGTGGACATAGAGTAAGAATAAATAGATGCCGAGCGAAGCGAGCCCGCGAGGGGCCCTCTTACAAAGCCATCACTAATAAGTGCCCAAGCGCCGTGTACAGCTGATGGTCAGCTGATCAACTTTGGACACTTTCGGCATCTCCTTCTCCTCCGTACTGCGCAGGCGCTGCGCCTGCGCAGTACAGGGCGGGCACTATCTGATAGGAGGACACTTCTCGTCAGAACACCGGCCGAGCTCGGGAAATCTCGTACATGCTTGGCAGGGCGGCGCATGCGCAGTGAAGGCGCCATTTTTGAATGTCAGGTGCCGCACTCCGTTCTTGTTCATCTCGCGGCTCGCCTTAGTGACAGCGGAGGAGGAGGAGGTGGTAGTCGAGGAGGTCGGTCCGTCTCTGCCTGGAACAGAGGGACTCGGGACTGGAGTGATGAACAGAGCGCCGCTACACTGGCCTGACACTTTCCACTCCAGGTCAGTCAGAATGAATTGTGCTTATCAGCCTGAGCCGAGGAGGGAGAGGACAGCTAGAGCAGAGCTGAGCCATTCAATAGAACACTACTACGCACGCAGCCTCTGACTCCTCCCTGTGCCATGTCCAAGCAGCCTCTGACTCTCCCCTGTGCCATGTCTACACAGCCTCTGACCCCCCCCGTGCCATGTCCAAGCAGCTTCTGACCCCCCTTGTGCCATGTCCACACAGCCTCTGACCCCCCTGTATTATGTCCGCATAGCCTCTGACCGCCCTCCTGTTCCATGTAAATGGAGAAATATGGTTGTTGACTTTTGTTTAACTTAAACACATTGCGAATAGCACTAGCAACATGTTTATCGTTTAAATATTGATAAACAGGCATTTTAGGTACTTTTTTGCAGTGTCAGTAAAAATGCAGCTCTGTCAGTACATTTCATGTTTTTTTGCCAGCAAAAAAAATTGGTGTCGTCTGTAAATTTTGGGGTCCTGCCAGTAAATTTCACTTCGGGGGGTTGGCAACACTGCTGTCAAGTGTACAACCATGTTTGATTTCCTGTATTCCCACAGAATAAACATAGCCTGTCTACAAAAAACCCATCTCCTGAACACCTTTACATGAAAATATTTCCATTCTAAATAAAAAGTTTTTGGGCTCTGCATCTACTAAATACAGGGGCATTGTTATGGGTCTGGAATCCTTTTTTGAACAGCAGGGGGTTCAAATTCTTTAAGAAGGCCACAAGGAAGGTACCTTCTCCAAAGTGGGTCATTACAAAGCTACAAAATACTATTCTCACATATTATTCCCCTAACTCTTCCCAGCTTTTATTTTTGTCTTATTTGCTGCGCTTCTAAAGGTGGCAAGGGCCTCTAACCTTGCCTCTAACTCCAAACTAGACTGCTTCCCTTCTTGTTTGTCAGCTCCAAACAAATTTTAGAATATTTTGTGGCATTGGTTTCGTGGACCAACCATGATCCTTCCATAAACCTCTGTTGATCCCCAGATACATAAATCTAAATGGAAATCGTGGTCATCAAATGGCTCCCTTCCTGAAAAAATGGACAAGCTCTGTCATATATCTACAGAGTACTTCCAGCATAACATCAATTCTGTCATTTCCCTGATCACGCTTTTAGAGGCCTATAAAACAGTGCTATCAGGTGTCCCCAAAACCTGATAACTTCTTAATGCCATTTGGTAATGACAAAAACAAATGTTTACTTGAAACAGAGTTGTATAAAATGTTGCACATCCACAAATCACACATAACCTTTCTAACTTGCACCTGCCTCGACCAACTCATAAGAGAACTTAACCTATGCTTAAATGAACACTCAAAGAAGAAATTGCATTGGGCAAAATAAAAATTCTATGCGCAACGCAATAAACCAAGAATGATGCTTGCCAAGAGGCTTTGTTTACCTAGAGCCGAAGTTTCAAGAAAACATTCCTTAACTAACAACCCTGTTGTAATACTAAAGGAGTTCATAACCCAGCTGACTCATCTGTACAACCTTTCTAACTTCATTCTATAAAAAATTCTGTGGCATTCTCACTCCCCACCTAACATCTGCCTGTAATTATATCAAACAAGGCCACACACATTTTAAAGGGAGTCATCCAAAGTAAACATAGTCATGCTCCCCAAGCCTTTCGCAGATCCGCACTCAGGGTCAAGCTAAAGGCCTTTCCAATACTGACATGGGACACCTATCAAAGATTCTGGCAAACAAAATTAACCACTTTCTAGGCCAGCTTATCCAGAAGGATCAAGTAGACTTCATACCTTCTCAACAGGTGGGAGAGTATATGTCCTTCACATTTTGCAAATTAAGCTTTGACACCGACCTTCTCTCTTGAGTCTCTGCCTCCTATGCCAATCCCTCAGCCGCTCTCAAATACATGAGCTTTGAATCAGAAGAACCATTTCCGCAGCCTTTGCAGAAATCTCTGATTTGATTAATGAAAGTAATGCCCTGTACACACGACCGGTTTTGCCTTCGGAATAAATTCTGAAGGTTTTTCCGACGGAATTCCGCTCAAGCTGTCTTGCATACACACGGTCACATCAAATTTCGACCGTCAAGAATGCGGTGATGTACAACATGTACAATGGGACAACACGTACGACGTCTCGTACTTCAGAGCATGCGTAATTTTTGGTACGTCGGAACAGCATACAGACGAGTGGTTTTCCCGACAGGAATTTGTTCCGTTGGAAAAATATAGAACATGTTCTTGTAGCAATAACTCTCGGTGGAGCTGCTGGTTTAAGCGGCTCTGTTACCTTCACTCTGCTTCCCTCTGTTTCACCAGCACCGGGTCTAGGGGTTCCATTGAGTTTACCTCTGGACGATACACGCACCAACACTGGAGTACGTTTTCAATGCTTTATTAAACACTTGACTTAGGAAATAGCAGGAAAGAGGCGGAAAGGAAACTGCAGAAGAAACTCAAACATCTTCTTGTAGGGTTCTATTAACAAATGTCCCGGTAGAATTCAGATATTGTATGGAATGCGCTTCCCTCATGGGACACACTCCTTGCTCGTCTGGATAGGCCTCTCTCACTAGCCTAGCAGCCAGTACGCAGCACGAATCAAAGTCTCTGCCACAGACTTGCTTGGGAACAAAACCCGTACGATCCTCTGCCACGGGATGTATCAGATTTTCTGTAATGAATGTCAGTCACAGTGCCTGAACCTTTAAGCCAACCCGGCAACACTATGCTGTATAGTTACTTTCGGATACATCTTCCAACCGAGTCACCAGGCCCCTCTATAGACCAGCACGCTGCGTGATCTCTCCAAGACGGGTCCTCCCCTGGGATCTCCTCGGTTGTCCAGCTTCATCACACAGGACCGACAGCTCAGGACCATTCCTTGGCCGCGGTGGTAGGCCCCAGACAAGCCTCTGGACCCACCCCTGCACCGCAGTATCGTGGGCCTCTGAAACGGAGGACCACGAGGTAGCTCCTTAATGCATACCTGTCGGCCAGGAGGGCCAGCAGGTGGCTGTAAAACGAACCCCAAAATATGGCGTCTGTCTCATAAATACCCTCGCCCAGAATGCAACTCGGAGGACCACCTCCACCGAGTTGTCTCCGGGACAGAAGAGCATCCATACGCATCAACACGTTGCCTTTCCAACACTAACCAGTGATAACAGCGATACCCACCGGTCAGCACGGACACACACACAACGTCAGCCAAGCTGGAACAGAGGCAAACTTAACCTTCCTAACGAACAATTTACTAAATTTACCTAACATGCGGTAGATTGCAAATCTACCAGCGCTACATTCTCTATCTAAGTCCATCAGAATTTTCGAGGTAAAAAGTCAGATGGGGGCATGCACATGGTTGGAATATACGATGAAAGGCTCCCATTGGACTTTTTCTGCTGGAAATTCCAACTGTGTGTACGTTGCATAAGTCCAAGTCTTTGACTGTCACTCTCCAACAGGATACTCTCCGACATATCCAATCTATTTACAATATCACCTGGACTGCCAGTTTGCCTTACCTGAGAAGCTTACTCGCTTACTCACAACATGGCAATCCACCTAATTTTCCTGGATTGGCAGGATCGATATGCCCAAAATGACATATCTACCTAAGCTGCTTTATTTCCTCAGGCTCCTGCATATCCCCATACCCAGTCATATCCTACATACTGAACTGAATAAGATCCTAAAATGTATTTGACACCGCAGACTGGTGTCAAATAAACACCTGCAAGTATGGTATTATATCTATATATTGTAAGCAGAACTCCAGTATCTCCACTATAGACAAATATTTTGCCGTCATGCAGATTTACACTTAATATCTCTACACCCTACAAACAGATTACCCTTATAGACATAATCAGACATAGTTGAGAGCACACCAACTCCCATTTATAATATTTTTTGGTTACCAGAGAAATGACAGGCCACTTATTACAGACCTGACACTATGTCACTCTTTTTTTTTACTAGGGTAGAAGAAAATTCTCTAGTGGTCTGGCCTCACCACATCTACACTTGGCTGGCATAGTGAATTTCTACTTCCACTGGCTTTTTGCTGGTGAACCTCCAAGGGTGTGAAATACATCTACAACTTACTGACAATTGCTGGCACTAAACATTACAGTTTCTTCCTCAAAAAAAATTGCACAAACACTCCAATTGTCCTCTCACCTTTCAAGGACCAGACTTCAGAACCTTGAGCCTTGAACCTTGTGGACACCAAATGTTTAATACTATAACATTTCTGATGTCATGTGAAATCATGCTCTCCTGACTGGGTACTCCCCCTATCCTGCCTTTTCCCTTTCCACACTTACAATCCCATTCTTGCCCAGATATCCTATGTTGCTGGGGGCCTCTTTTGTTCCCCCTCCCTGTTTGGCCTTCATGCTGCCTGAACTTGCCCAACAGTAGCACCCGTATGTAGTCGAGCTTAGCAAATTTTTAACTACTCCCAATGCAGCTATTCGGAACCACTCTATACATAATCTCAAATGAAGGGTACACTTCATCAACCGCAAAGGTGTTTTGTCCTTTCCTAGATTAACATCAGTATAAGGCTCACCAGCTCATCTGCCATTTTTGTGACTCTCCCCGCCCCCTCCCCTTCCTTGCTTTCGATCCCTATTTGGAACTACCAATGCTTGTATCCCGATTTAATTTTAGTTTAATTCATAAGGATGCATCATATATTATTTCATGCAGTTCAACACAATGATGTCACTCTCTGTGAACCTTATCTATGGCATTTAAGGTATAACTAAAGGCAAAACTTTTTTTTAAGACTTAGAGATAGAGTTGAGGGGGATTAGAACACTTGTTTTATTTGCTGTCTGTGTCCCCTTTAGGAAAATTTGCCTTCTCTTTTTGACCTGTTTAATGTATTCATCATTATTATTATTATTATTATTCAGGATTTATATAGCGCCAACAGTTTACGCAGCGCTTTACAATATAAAAGGGAGACAATACAGTTATAATATAATACAATACAATACAATAGGATTAAGAGGGCCCTGCTCAGAAGAGCTTACAATCTAATAGCAAAAGTGAAATAAAATCCCAAATTTCGAGTTGCAATCAGAACAGGGATGGATAAGAAATTATCACATGGGAACACTAGTCCTGGTGACCCTAGTAACAACAAGGGATTCCCTTACTTTGGATGAATTTCCTTTCACTTTCGGTTTTGGCTATGGGACAGGAAGTACAGAAAAATCACCCCAATGGGACACAAGAAAGCTGACATGGATTATAACTCTCCCTTACTCTATTCAAAATGAAAAAAAGTCTTGCCTTTAGTTCTACCTTTATCTATATCTGAATCCCAAATTTTTTTTCACTATTGGAAAGAGTAGGAATGGTGTTTGCAGTCTGTGTCCTTATGGAAAGATTTCCCTTCACTTTCTGAGCCATAGCCTCAGCAGTAATTCTGAGAACATTTCTAAAAAGTGAGGGGGAATCTCCTCCTTCAATACAGGGCACTTTTACCCCTTCCTGCCCAGGCCAATTTTCAGCTTTCAACACTGTCGCACTTTGAATGACAATTACGCAATCATTCAACACTGTACCCATATGAAATTTTAATCAAAATTTCAAAAGTCGTATGACAATTTGCACATGTGTAAATGGGGTGTTAAGGAACTGCTGCTGTTCTGAGAGAGTACCACCACTATTATTATTATTATTACATCCTTACTGTCTATTTGATATGTTTTTTGAATCATTGATTTATACTTTAGGATGTATTTCCATATGTTTTGAAGATCATTTTGGGAGTATTTTAGGTTTTAGTAGGTATACCTTTGTTGATTGTAAGCTCCTTGAGGGCAGGGACTGATATGAATGCAGAAATATATATATGTAGAATGCTGCACAAAGTACCCGTAATAAATAAATAAATATTTAAATAAACTTGTGTCTGTGTATCTTTATACTTTCTATGTAATAAAATTTATTTTTTTATACAGTTAGCTGCATAAGAGTCAGATATTTTTTCTATAAATATTTATCACAATTTCCATGGAAGCCCTTTAAAAGCAGATATTTTTACACATGTTATATTTTCTGTAAAAGGCAGAACCCGGAACCCGGTGAGAACAAGCTGCCACTACAGCGTTAGCTACAGTTATCACTGGAACAGGTGTCCCCATTGTCAGATTTTGTCTCACTTCCTGTTCTGGCGGCCACTGTAAATTTTAGATTTTTTGCAAAGTCTGCCTTTCTGTCCATGTTTCAGGTTCATGTTTCACCATCTGCCACTGCAGCAGAGCGAGTTGAAGATCTCAATAGAGCACAAGTGCAGTGACGGTACCACATTTGTAGCCCGTTGTTTACTTCCTCCAGCTCCATAACCAAAGTTCTGTACCTCTGTCCAGGGAAGTGCAATTAGCGGACCATCCAGCTGTTGCAGAACTACAAGTCCCATGAGGCATAGCAAGACTCTGACAGCCACAAGCATGACACCCAGAGGCAGAGGCATGATCGGACTTGTAGTTTTGCAACTGCTGGAGGTCCGCTAATTGCATATCCCAGACTCTATACGAACTTGGGGTGGGGGGACAACAGTCTGCAAGAGCCTATGCATTGCACTTGCAATCCATTGATTGTGGCTGCAATGCTCTGCAGATTCTGATGAAAAAATATTTAAAAAATGCATATTTTTATCTTATGAATGTAGGAGCAATTATTATGTTTTTTGTTTTTTTTTAAAAAGGTGGACATTGGGGTTTATTTAATAAAGGCAAATCCACTTTGCACTGCAAGTGCACTTGGAAGTTTAGTCGCTGTAGATCTGAGGGTGACATGCAAGGAAAATAAAAAACAGCATTTTTACTTGTAGAAATTTGGATGATAAAATCAGCAGAGCTTCCAAGTGCACTTGTAGTGCAAAGTGGATTTGCCTTTAGTAAATCAACCCCTATGTCTCCGTTGCAGTAACAATGATCATCAGGAAAAATAAAGCAGGTGAATCTCCGCAGGGTCACAGGTAACAATAAAACCCAACAAAGGTTTTAACCTTTCCACTTTGTATCCAAAGCAAAAAAAAAATAGTTGGCTTTAGATACACTTTAAATTCTAGGTGCACATCTTTTGTAAGTAAACACAAGTGTAGCAAAACATGATTTCAGACACAATGACTGCATCTCCTGTTATCAGAGGCCAGAACTGTGAGAAACTGGCAAAAGGTTTATACATCTGTCCTATCACATATGTTGGTTTGTGAGCTCCAAGAAACAGCCATATTTATTCTATGCAAGTATAGCTACTGAATAATAGTGATGAAGATATGTGTCATATATACATTCCAGAACCAAACACACTTGGGTGTGACACTGAAACTCAACCACATCCCTTCTCGTTAGGATCCATCAAAACTAGACTGCCAATAAGACAGGCTGGATGGGTACAGGAATTGGGCCTTTCTCATAAACTACAATTTAATTTGTAAAAGCTGAACTCCGGAGTAAACAAATATGGTCTACATATAAGAGGCAGGGGTATTTTTAATTGAACCTTGGTGTGATTTGTACATTCCTCCCAGATCTGTGCAGTAATCCAGTGTGAAACTTCTGTGCAGGAGCTTCCTGCTATCCCTCAATGTGCAAGGTGACTGGTCTTGCTTCTGTCACCACCTGCAAATTTCTGTAGGCAGCATGTAGTGGGTGGAGCCTGCTGGGCCCCTCCCACAGCTCTGCTCTCTGCACAGTCTATGTATAGCATAGTGATGATGTCACTGCCACTTTTGCTAGGTAAAATCTGGGCAGGGCTGTCTTAAAGTGGAGTTCCGCCCAAAAGTGGAACTTCCACTCATCGGATTCCTCCCCCCCTCCAGTGTCACAGTTGGCACCTTTCAGGGGGGAGGGGGGTACAGATACCTGTATATTACAGGTATCTGTACCCACTTCCGGCATAGATAGCCGCAGAATCTGCGGTTATTTACGCCACTTCCTGTTCCCCCCGCTGTCTGCTGGGAAACACACGGGTCCCAGAGACAGCAGGGACCATCCGTATTGCGCTGCGCGACTCGCGCATGCGCAGTAGGGAACCAGGAAGTGAAGCCGCAAGCCTTCACTTTCTGATTCCCTTGCCGAAGATGGAGGCGGCAGCACCCGAGGACCGAGAGACGGTTCGGCCTCGGGTGCCGACATCGCGGGCACCCTGGACAGGTAAGTGTCCATGTTTTAAAAGTCAGCAGCTGCAGTATTTGTAGCTGCTGACTTTTTAAAAAAAAAATTTCAGTGGAGCTCCGCTTTAATAGCATCATGGGCCCCTGGGCAAAGTAAGGCACTGGGGCCTCTACCAGCCTGCCTCAATTTATGTGCCTGCTCTCAAGAATTAAAGCATAAATAGTTGATAGAATTAAACATATGTATAATACTTTTAATAAAATTGATTTAAAACAATCAGAAAACATGCCATAAATCAAAGACTAATTAACACAAAGGTCACAATACTGGGAAGGGGGAACAGTACAGGTTTTGGGATGCTGCCCAAGACAGCCATCCAGGGATAGCTTAGTAAAAAACTTTACTGTCCCTGAAAATCTGGGACAGTTGGCAAGTATGATGTAATGCAAGATTACCATGGGGCCCTAATGCACCTGGGGCCCCTGGACACTGCCCAGGGGTGTCCATGCATTAAGACAGCCCTGTATCTGGGTTTGTAAAGTTGCAGTATATGGTGCACACAAAGTATATTTATATCCTTTGTGGCTGTTAAAGAATATACTTAGATAAATGTTTTTTGCTAATAGTTCAGCTTTAACTCTTCACCTTCTACAATGTCCAAATGCACTATACTTTCATGGCAGATTGCTATAAACATTCATACTTTACACTTTATATTATACTTTACATTTTTCTACAGCAGAAACTGGAAATTCTACTTTAGGTAAGCAGCAGCGGATTAAATCACTCACTGGTTTCATACTCTTCTCATTACCTACACAACTTGACAATTGTTCCCAGGTCCAGCCACTTGCTGTCACATCAAGAGTGATTTACTCTCCCTTGTGGACTCAGAGAAAAGAGCAGGGGGAATTTACATTTGTGGTGGGAGGTGTAATAATTTAAGTGAGCGATGATAAAGATAATTTTACTAAGTGATATTTATGAGGATGTGCAGATTTCTAGGAGACCTCAGTGGCACAGTTGGGCTCTGGTGTTCTTCTGTATCTTATGGTAAGTTCATCATAACAGTTTAGAGTTTTGGAAAATCATTATTCATATACATTATATGGTCTGTGGACACCTGATCATCACACCTACGTGAGCTTGTTGGACATTTCATTCCAAAACTTTGGGGATTAGATTTTACACACACACACACACACACACACACACACACACACACACACACACACACACACACACTGTTTGCCTTCACTTTTTCTGGGAACCCATTTACAAGATTATGGAGTATTTTGGAGATCAGGTGCTGATGCATTCCAATTCCTCCCAAAGGTGTTTAACAAGGTTGGGGTCAGGGCTTTGTGCAGGCCAGTTGAGTTTTGCCATACTAGAATAGGAGCAAGCCAATAAGCCCTGGTTCACACCAGTGCGGCTTTGAAATTGCACTATTTCAAGTGATTGTAAAGTCTTGTTTTTTTTCCTATAAAAATAACAACCACGTTATACTCACCTGCTCTGTTGCAGTGGATTTGCACAGAGCAGCCCGGATCCTCCTCTTCTTGTGCCTCTTCTGTGCTCCTGGCTCCTCCCTCCTGTTGAGTGCCCCCACAGCAAGCAGCTTGCTATGGGGGCACCCAAGCCGAGCTGCAGCTCCCTGTGTTCATATAGACACGGAGCTGCGGCCGGCCCTGCCCCCTCTCTCTTCTGATTGGTTAACTGACTTTGATTGACAGAAGCGCGAACCAATGGCGCTGATGCTGTGTCTCAGCAACTCAGGAGGGAGAGTCCCAGATGACCGAGACATTCGTGGACATCGCTGGACAGAGATGGAGCTCAGGTAAGTATTAGGGGGGCTGAGGGGGCTGCTGCACACAGAAAGCTTTTTATCTTAATGCATAGAATAGAAGCTGCACATGAGTGCAATTTGCACTACTGATTTCGATGCATTTCATACAACTGAAGTCAATGCAAGTCGCAATAAAAACGACAAAAAGTAGTGCAGGAAGCTTTTTCAAAGTCACTGCAATATGAGTGGCAGTTATTTGAAAGTTTCCATTGGCGACAATGGGGTGGGACTTTAACTCTCAAATCACATGACAAATCAAACCCCTGTGACCGGGAACGAAAGCATTTGCAACACTTTTCTGGCAGTATGTCCCTTTAAAAAGTCCTGCCCCATATTCATACAGCTCTGCAACAATTTTTAAACAGCAGCTAAAATGTGCAACAAATGTATCTTTCTCAGTGAGTTGATATTGCTGGGACAAATTCACAAAGAACAGCCTCCAGTTCATAGATAATTAAAGTCATTTCTGGCGAAAAAAGTGCTCAGAGTGGGGCTGCAGTGTTTATACATCCTTGCGTGCACCACTGGGGGCATCCTATCAACCAGGGATTCTGTGTTACCAACAGCAGCCTTGCAACCAGTGATGCTGTGTAGACAGCAGTGTCCAAGCAACCAGTGATAGGCTGCTGACAGCATCCTAGCAACCAGTGAAGCCTGGGGGCTGAACATGCACTGAGATCTGCAATATGGACACTCCAACCTCAGTTCTGCCGCCTAGCATATCTTATCATAACATTCATTTTCCCCTTTTTTTTTCTCCCTCATCCCACTCATATGACTATAATATATATTTTTTAACTTAATAGAGTTATTTCTTCACATGAACAGGACATCACCCATGTGTGTGCAGATGTGCCACAGTGCTCTGCTGGGACCCGAAGGCCGGGCAGAGCTCTTTGGCATATCTACACATGTGCCAGAATAACAAATATGGTGGCCCTGGAGGGGTGGGGGGGGGACTGAAGTTTCTCTTTAAAATAGCTTGAAAAACATTTATGCAAAGTTACAGGTTACTGAAAATAATTATACTTATGTCAGCAGATACTAGAAAATAGGTGAACCCACTAGGTGTACTAGAAGGTGAACACTGGCTTTGAAAAAAAAAAAAAATGAAAAGGACACACATACTTAAAAGTTTAAAAACTCTACAGTAAACGGATGACTTTACTGTGATGTCACCAGCTCATAGATAGCTATGCTATGAATAATCACACACAATTACTAAAACGGAAACATAACTTATTAATTGAATTTAATAGAATGATCCGGAGTTTTTTGGTGTTACCATTGGACCTCACTTCCTTGCAATGCATATTCTTTTCCTGTTTTTGAAGGTTGAAGATAGTATTAGATTCTCAAGTTTTGGTTACTGATCATTATTACAATTAAACTGATCTGTTTATGGTCAGACCCTGAAGCCTTGTACACAAGGTACGATTGTTAGCAGTGGATTGTCTGTTGACAGACTGTTGTCCTAAAATCTTACCATTAGTACGCTCCTTTTGACAATTGTTGTCCAATTTTCCACCAGCAAATGTTGGATGACAGGCTAGTAAATTTTCGGCGGACAACAGTTTGACGTCAGATTTTGTTATGGTCAGTACACAAATCCGTCACACAAAAGTTGAAAGTAAAAACACGCATGCTCAAAATCTAATAAGGCCGTTTTTTTCCATTTTGGATAAAGTAAGGGGTTTTTAACTCCTGTTCGGTTTCCTCTGCCATTTGTGTTTCATTGTGGAAATTTCCCTTCACTTCCTGTCTTATAGCCAGGACAGGAAGTGAGAGGAAATCCTTCCAACGTGAGGGAATTCCTGGCTTTCACCATGGTCATCCTAACTGGTGTCCCCATTGGAGAATTTTCCTGTGCCTTCACATGGGTGGGTGCAGTTAAACCTCTTAAAAGAGCTGTAAACCCTCTTTTTTTTTCTTTAAATAACAAACATGTCATACTTACCTCCACTGTGCATTTCGTTTTACACAGAGTGGCCCCGATCCTCGACTTCTGGGGTCCCCCGGCAGCGCTAGTAGCTCCTCCACACATTGAGTGTGTTCACGTTGGAGAAGGCTCTCCTAAGGTGGACACCCATCCTGCATCTGTGTACATTCACATAGAATGCGGGACTCGGCCTCGCCACCGGCACCCGCATCACACTTGGCTCAAAGCTGCATTGCATTAGCCTGACAGCGGCTGCTTAGCCGTGCTCTGAAAAGCGATCCATCCACCACTGACTAGCCCTACTATTCTGGGAACAACCCAAACTTTGTGATTTTCAACAGGACAAATAGAGAGGGTGAATTTCCCTAATGGGGGCACAGACAGCAATAAAAACTGACAGGTGTTCTAATCCCTCTCCACTCTATCCAAAACTAAAAGGAGACGTGCCTTTAGTTATACTTTATTTAAAGAATTTGAGATCATTTGCCTTGCCTTTGAGACCCTTTCATTTCTATGTCTTTTACCTCTGCACACTACACAGTTACCTGTCATACTGTATAATAGTCATTATTTTACTCATTAGCAAAATATTCTGCAAACACTAAAAGAACAGTAATAAGCATAATCATATTTCCACATACAGAAGGTTGTCACAAAATATATTCCTTCTCATCTGAAATGTCTGAAGGAGATTTTTGAAGCAGAATAAAACATGCATGGGGCCATTCATCAGAGGATCTGCAACATTTTTCTGATGCTATGAACATGTTAAAAAGTCCTATGCCGAATTAGCCACCAATTGCTCTCCCGCCCGAAAAACCTAGGAGGAATAGGCCTTCCCAACATTTCCAATTACCACATAGCTACCCATCTTACCAGGATAGTTGACTGGAATGTACATACCCAACAGAAAGACTGGGTCTCCCTTGAAGCCTCCTTTACGAAATTAGAATGTAAATCACTCCCGTGGATTTCTCTTTACCAAATCCCACAAGAGATCCAAACACACCCGACGATTGGTCCCACCCTACGTTGTTTCCACTTAATATGCAAAACTGTCCCGATCTCTTCCACCCCCAGTCCATTGACACCAATAAAATTGAACCCGGACTTTCCTCCAGGTATGCACCATCAGTTTTTAGATGACAACTTACCACATGGACAAACCAGAGCTCATCACTTCCTCCAACAGGGCAAAATTCTCCCCGCAACGCAACTGGCAACACGCTTTGAAAAAACGCCTATCCCACAATGGACATATATCTAATGATAGCACACTACCTCCAAACTCTCGACAAGAAGGGTCAATGCTCCAGACAACTTACACCCTTTGAAACATTATGCACCAAATTAATACCACAAACACACCTTATCTCTCAAATACACAACATGCTTTTCACTGACCTCAAAGCAAACGACAGTCAGTTCTGCAAAAAATAGGAAATATATACACAATAATTCTGCGCTACCAAAAAGGGGAATAAAAACAGCAGCTAACACAACCAGCAAGTGTAAACAATGTCAAAAAACAAAATAAGTGTAGAGCTAAAAAGGGGTCAGAAAATGGAGTTTATGGATTGATAGTTCAAAGTTCATGTGTTTAAAGGAACATCCCTGGAGGGAATTTGGAAAGTCCTCTGGAACAGATCACAACAAGAGTGTAAATCATCTGTGGAGGAAGCCCACACACCACCAATAGAAGTGAAAAGGCTGCCTTTTCACTTCTATTGGTGGTGTGTGGGCTTCCTCCACAGATGATTTACACTCTTGTTGAGATCTGTTCCAGAGGACTTTCCAAATTCCCTCCAGGGATGTTCCTTTAAACACATGAACTTTGAACTATCAATCCATAGACTCCATTTTCTGACCCCTTTTTAGCGCTACACTTATTTTGTTTTTTGACACTGCAAAAAAATAAGAGAAGGACCTATCTATACAAATTACGGAAGAGAGCTGGGAGCAAATATTCTCGCACATACATAAAGGTTCAATTAATGTCTCCACTCAAGAGAATGGATTCAAAATTTTGTCAAGGTGGTACCATACCCCAGCATTATTACATAAATTCAAAACCAATATCCCTGAAACATGCTAGAGGTGCCATCAAGAAAGGGGCACTTTACTCCACATATGGTGGTCCTGTGCCCCCCTCCAAACTTTTTGGTCGGAGGTCCACAAAATAATTGGTCAGATCACCACCTACAATCTAGATTTCGCCCCAGCTCAATTCCTCCTTCACCTATCTCCCTATCCACACAGCACATACCACAAGTCACTTATGATGTACTTGATCAATGCAGCAAAACAATGCATCCCCATACATTGAATGAAAGAAAGAAAAAGTGTAGCGCTATATTGTGCTAATAAACATTAATGTGAAATGTTTTATATAAAACACCTGTGCGTCTATCAATACTAGGTCCTGCTAGACCTCGCAGAAAAGCACTGGACAGGCTAATCGTGACATGTGTACAAAAATCAAGTGATCTAAAAAATCATTAGTAGCAACATGCTGTATGATATACAATAATGTGAATTGTGTGTACACAGTAAAATAATCCCAGACCCTCAGATCAAAAACAAACATGTATAACAAAAATTGGGGTGGGGATAAATGGCAAGTCCCTGGGGTATTGAACAGTTCATTCAATCTAGCAGAGGTATCCTGGAGCATAGATGTAAATTTCACAATGGCATCTATTTCTGTCCCCAGTAGACTCTTCCAATACTCAACCAGGCAGAAAATAATATAAAATGCCCTTACCGGACGTGGTGGACTCACAGGCCGTTGGCGGTGAGTCGTACGGGCTTGAACCGTTAGGTACGGTAAGGTTACAGCTGTCCTTGGTCCATGGCAAGAGGGTCCTAGATGGGTCCCCAATCCTGAGCAGTACCACGGATTCGTCCTCCAGCGATCGTTTGGGTCTCATACAATTGAGACAGAGGAGAAAGGAGAAAAGAGGCTCCACATAGTGTAAATTCCAGATAGCCAGGAAATTTTATTGTATTGTGAAAAAGTTCCAATAAAAAATTTGGGTTAAAACAAAGTTCATATGAGCGAAAATAGTACGTTTAGCGCAGTAGACAGATGGTTGAGGTAGCGTCATACACCCGACGCGTTTCGTCTGCAAAGACATCAACTGGGGTAAAGCTAACCTCTCATCTGCTGCGCTATTTATTTAAAAGTGCTAGAATTTACATCGGGGACACCTGTGCGGCGTGACTTCCGGGATTTGTGTCATGTGGGGGTTTTCCTTAGTCAGCTGACTGTCCTTCTAGCCTATCTTAGAGTTGGAAATATCCAAAAAACCAAGCCTCAGCTTGGTGGTCTTACTTAACCAATGATGACTGAATATTTAAGGACATGTGATCGCTACGTCAGAGCGTCCAAGCGCAATGACGTGGATTTCAAACCACTCCTCCTAGCCTATCCTAGAGTTGGAAATATCCAAAAAACCAAGCCTCAGCTTGGTGGTCTTACTTAACCAATGATGACTGGGTATTTAAGGACATGTGATCGCTAAGTCAGAGCGTCCAAGCGCAATGACGCGGATTTCAAACCACTCCTCTATGTTAACTGACTGTTTGCTGGTTTGTGCGTCATCACGTTTTAACGCGATGACGCAATGGGTCAGTCACACCTTCTCATTATCGAGGGAGTCCGTCCAATGAGCAGCGCGTCCTATCGCGCACGCGCAGCAGCGCGAAGCAGCAGCGCGAATCCGAGGGTCCTCCCCCCCTCAATGCGTCAGGACATGACGATGCAAGCAAGCATCTATCAAAAACACATCTCTTACCACGCCGGCCGCTCATAATGCTCTCTGTGTTTGTCAAGGTCACCTAATCGAAACCTGATCGGCTGTCAACACACAGAGAGAATTCAATCATTGGGACACAGAAGTGGTATAGGTGTGCGGACTGTCAAATCATCGAAGATGACTTTTCCCCCTGGATATGGGGCTGGAATAGTCATGACACACATGTTCCCCTATGTTTACAATTATTCAGCAAAAATTGCTTCTAAGCACTATCAGGATGGTAATTGCAAACATCTAAAAATAGAAAAATTAAATGCACAATAAAAACAAAAATAAAGATAAAAATAAGGCACATAGAATAAGAAATCCATTCTGTGCTTTACCAAACGAACCATCTAGCCCAGACATGTGTCCAGGTGGGAGGACATATGTTCCTCCCACTTAACAATCCCAAAATTTCTCTCAGGTATGCTCTAAATTAATATCAAAAAGATAAAAAATTAAAAAATTGTGGGAACAATATAGTAGGAGTAGTATATAAAGATGTCTATTATAAAGTAACTGTAAATGATGAAAAACTCTTATGAATGACATCCTTATGGGGGCTTAACATAGAGGGGTAAACAAAGGGGCATGACTAGGACCTTATGACTGATTAATAAACGCGTTGATGTCCCACTCATTATTCAAACCATGGGGTACATAGCATTTAATTTGATGTATCCACCACGTTTCGAGTCTGGAGACTCCCCTTACATTTGATTCCCCTCTCCAATGTGGTATAAATCTGTCTATGACCTGAAAAGTAGTCCCTGCTGGATTACGGTCATGGTGTGATGCATAGTGTTTAGACACACTGTGATTGGTTCTACCCTTTTTGATTGCTGTAATATGTTCTTTTACCCTTGTGGTAAAATTGCGTATTGTCCGACCGATATGTTGCTTTTTACACGGACAAGTGATAAGGTATACAATGTGTTTAGTTTTACATGTAGCAAATTGCTTCATCTTATATTCTTTGCCCGTAGTGGTAGAATTAAATGTTTCCATTTTACGTGCTTGACAGACATTCCATTTACAAACTGTGCATTTCCGACAAGGAAAAAATCCTTTCATATTGTGAAAAAATGATATCTTCTCTGGGGGATCGATCACATTTGGTGCGATCTGTCCTTTAATTGATGGAGCACCCCTAAAGACAGTGGCCGCCTGTTCAGGTAATACGGGGCCTAGAATAGTATCACTCTTTAGTATTCTTCAATGTTTTTTTAATGATGTCTTTAATTTGTTTATATTGAGTGGAAAAACTTGTCAAAAAGGACCACTTGTGTTTGGGGTCTGCAATTTTTTTCGGTCTTTCCGGTTGTAATGTCAACAAAGAGGCACGATCTATTAGGGCCACTTGTCGAATCTCCTTAGTAATTAGAGAGTTATCATATCCTTTTTCACAGAAACGTGATTTTAAGGTCTCCGCCTGCTGGAAGTAATCGGAGAGATGGGAGCAATTTCTCCTTATTCTCATCAGCTGGCTTCTCAGGACAGATTTTAGCCATGCCTCATGATGGCAGCTGTCCGTCGGAATATAGCCATTGCGGTCCGTTGTCTTAAAGTAGGTTTTTGTATCGAGATGGCCATTATTGGATGTAATCTCTAAATCCAAAAAATGGATCTTGGACCGGCTGGCTTCATGGGTCAAATGGATCCCCATCTGGTTATCATTCAGAGACGCAATGAACGAATCCAAAGAGTCCATATTACCCCTCCAAAGGAGGAGGATGTCGTCTATATACCTCACCCATAGAACTAACTCTGGGGGGTTTAAAGTATAGACGACATCCTCCTCCCATTTAGCCATGAAAATATTCGCCAGGCTGGGGGCAAACTTAGCCCCCATGGCTACTCCCTTTGTTTGCAGATAAAACTGGTCATCATACCAAAAATAATTAGTACTTGTGGCAAATTTTAGTAGATCCATAATAAATCTTTTCTGTGTTCGGGGGAATATTCCTGTCTCTCAAGAGAAACAATTCCACCGCTTCCAAACCCCGAGCTTGGGGTATGCACGTATATAAGGACGTAACGTCCGCGGTGACCAATATTAAGTTGTTAGTATCTGTGACCTGTTGTAATTTTATTATGGTGTCCCTCGTATCTTTCAAGAAGGAAGGGACAGCTTGAACTATCGGTTGGAGAAAAAAATCGATATATTTCCCTACCCGGGAAGTAATAGAATTGATGCCACTAATGATCGGGCGTCCTGGCGGGTGTGTCGCATTTTTATGCACCTTCCCCATACATTGGAAATCAAACAAGATACCCACTCTGGCAGAATGGTTCGTCAGAATAAGCAAGATAGCAGAAATGGAAAAACTAATACATATCGCTCAAGATACACCAACGAAATTTAGCCACAAATGGGCATGTTGGACCCACTTTAAGACTCTGCCTGAATACAAGTCCATTTTGAACTCTCCCACATAACGTGACATGGTTAACTAAGGTCATTACCCACACATACAAACCAGATATATTTTCCCTTTACCCCCACCTCGCTGAGGTCTTATCCCCTTATAGAACAATACTCAAACATTTTGGAAATATCCAGACATTCCCACCATTATCTAGAGGAGTCAGAGACCTCCCAGTCCCACCTGTCCCATCCCTCCCTCCCCCTCCCTCATGCCCTACCTACCCCTCTCACCCGTCCCTCCCTCCTCCCCCACCCTCATTTTCTCCCACGCCAGGCTTCTCATAACCAATATGAGCTTGCAAGTCACTCACGCCTCATACCAATCAGATACCCAACTTGAGAAATATGTACCAGAGATTTATGAGAGTGTCTGACATGAATAAAGTGAGATCCCTACTCCTCGGATGAAGTTTTCCCATGAATAAGTAAATCAACTACCTACTCCACACCGAATAGATGACAGTGAACAGAACAAACTGCTGAGGGAGTCTAAGTTCCTAGGTTGTTAAGACCCTCTCCCAGATACGTGCTGGGTTCTATATCCTTTATTGACGTTGTTAATATGTTTGCGACCTTCTAGCCCGGCTGGGATTTCTCTTAAGTTTTTAAACTCATACTGTAAAAGTATTCATGATCTATGTTTACTGATGTTTGTTACACATTTGCTGTAAAATCTTTACAATCTTCAATAAAATATTTGAAATAAAAAAAAAAAAAAAAGTCCTGTGCCAAATACATGAAAGCAGTGTGACAGTTTTCTTGCTATTGCAAATGTGTGCCACAAGTTCAGGTAGTTCTTATGTGCGATACATTCATATTCTGGTGCTATGGCTGTGACAAATTAATTAAGAAATACCGCCATATCGGTGATAAGAAGAGTGGAGGTAACACACAGAAGCATAATGGGTTGATTTACTAAAGAAAAATCCACTTTGCACTACAAGTACACTTGGAAGTGCAGTCGCTGTAGATCTGAGGGGAAGATCTGAAATGAGGGGAAGCTCTGCTGATTTTATCTTCTGATCATGGACAAGCAAAAATGGACAAGCAAAAATGCTGTTTTTTAAAAATTTTCCCTGCATGTCCCCCTCAGATCTACAGCGACTGCACTTCCAAGTGTACTTATAGTGCAAAGTGGATTTGTCTTTAGTAAATCAACCCCAGGCATGGACTGGCCATCGGGACTACCGGGAGTTTCCCGGTGGGCCAATGGCTCAGTGGGCCAGTCAGGTGCTGTCCTGGAGCAGCTTCTCTCTGACAGTGAGTGATCGCGATTTCACTCCTGTCAGGAGGAGCTGCTTCCGTCACTTGCTGGAGAGAGCATTAGGCGTTATGCTCCCTCCAGCCTGCAGGGGGAGATGGACAGCTGGCAGACTTTCCTTTCTCTCTCCCCTTAGCACTTGTTATCACATGACTGGAGAGAGGAACTAGAAGCTGCCTTCAAAACGATGAGTACATGTGGGAGGGGGAGGAGAGGGAGGACTCTCTGATGTGAAGGGGACTTCTGATGGGGACGCTCTGATGTAGAGGGGACTGCTGGTGGGGACTCTGATGTGAAGGGGACTCTCTGATGTGAAGGGGACTTCTGATGGGGACTCTGATATGAAGGGGACTTCTGATGAGGACTCTGATGTGAAGGGGACTTCTGATGGGGACTCTCTGATGTGAAGGTGACTTCTGATGGGGACTCTGATGTGAAGGGGACTTCTGATGGGGACTCTCTGATGTGAAGGGGACTTCTGATTGGGACTCTGATGTGAAGGGACTTCTGATGGGGACTCTCTGATGTAAAGGGGACTGCTGGTGGGGACTCTGATGTGAAGGGGACTGCTGGTGGGGACTCTGATGTGAAGGAGACTTCTAAAGGGGGCTCTGATGTGAAGGGGACTGCTGATGGGGACTCTGATGTGAAGGGGACTTCTGATGGGGACTCTGATGTGAAGGGGACTTCTGATGGGGACTCTGATGTGAAGGGGACTTCTGATGGGGACTCTGATGTGAAGGGACTTCTGACGGGGACTCTGATGTGAAGGGGACTTCTGATGGGGACTCTGATGTGAAGGGGACTTCTGATGGGGACTCTGATGTGAAGGGGACTTCTGATGGGGACTCTGATATGAAGGGGACTTCTGATGGGGACTCTGATGTGAAGGGGACTTCTGATGGGGACTCTCTGATGTAAGTTGTGCTGTTGGGGACATTCACAATTAAAGTGGGCCGCTCATGATGAAGTCCAGGGCCAAATTTTTGTCCCAGTCCAGCCCTGATCAACCCCATAGTGATGATGTCACTGAGTCCAAAATCAGGTATGTCATGAAAACATCATTAGCATGTAGATGAGGGAGGAGGAAACAGGAGAGGCAGAAAATAACTAGAATAAACGTCAACTTTAAGTTTACTGGTGATTTTTATCATGACTATGCTGAGTTTTTGTTATAATCAAATCTTACCACTAGGTGGAGCAGCTCTCAAACAAAGTAGAACAACAACAATCGCAAGCCAACTTTGTAATGGAGCCAGCATAGTGCTAATGCCCCCATTTCAGACACATTTTTAAAGGGCAGGAGAATCCAGGCACTTTTATTTATAAAATAATATATTGTTACGGGTGACAGCGAATCCAACCTGTCAATCAGTGATGACAAAAAACTATGGATCTATCTATATATACTAATGGCTGTATTTATAAAAAAAATTGCATAACAATTTCCCCAGTGAAGGTACATGTACATTCATTCTGTTCTAGTAATTGAATGTTATTAGGCTATTTACTTTGCTGGTTGCATGTTTTTCTCTAAAATGTACCGAATTTGGCCATTAGATGAAGCTTAGTATCAAAGGAAATTCCTACAATACTTAGCACCATCAAATGGCCAAATGTGATATTTCCTTTTTAAATCAATGAAAAAAAATAGAAAAAATGGGGGGTGGGAGGGTGTTATTTCTTACTGTCAACATCCCTAACTTAACTTAAAAAATCATACAAAACCCCCTTTATGGGACTTTTAAGGAAGATATGACAATCGTGTATAGGCTAGTATGCCAAGTATCACGATGGTAGTGGGTGGCTGCTTTGTCTTACACATGGCATGAAGGTTTCAGTATTTTGTCCATGTCTGTATTACTTTTTACTTTTTCTCCTATTTGAGAGTTTGTTTTTTTTTATGGGATACTATATCCTTTGTAGGGGATTTTACATCAGCCCTTACCTTACCATCGCTCTTTCTTTTTCTGCTGATGGGAACATTCACATTTAAGGTTCATGTACAAAGGGCACCGGAAAACCTTTTCGCTGGAAACCAATGGTGAAAAATGTCTGTTTTACAGCTTTTACATACTGAGTTTATGCGGGTTTAGCAGTTTTGAGCATTGAGCAGTGGTGGCTGGTGCTCAAAATTTTTTGGGGAGGCGCAAACCATCTGAAAAATTAATCTATTAGTAATGCAGGACTGTAAATAGAAATTTATTAGGTGATTGGGTATCATTACTGCTAGATAAAACTGTGCCCATCAAAGGCAGCCTCACTGTGCCCATTAATTGCAGCCTTACTGTGTCCATCATATGCAGCCTCACTGTGCCTGTCTTAGTAGGCCAATCACATCCACATTTCAAGTAAAAGAAAATTAAAACACTTAACAATACATAAGTTGTCCTCATCGTAGCCCCCTTTTACATCAGATGTCCCATCAGAGTCCCCTTTTACAGAAGGTTCCCCACTTTTCATCAGGTGTCCCAATTAGAGTCCCCCTTTAATACAGGTGTTCCCATCAGAGTCCTCCTTTACATCAGATGTCCCAATCAGAGTCCCCCTTTACAACAGGTGTTCCCATCAGAGTCCTTCTTTACATCAGGTGTCCCCATCAGAGCCCTCCTTTACATCAGATATTCTGATCAGAGTCCTCCTTTACATCAGGTGTCCCCATCAGAGTCCTCCTTTACATCAGATATTCCCATTAGAGTCCTCCTTTACATCAGATGTCAACATCAGAGTCCCCCTGTGCATCAGATGTCACCACCAGAGTCCTCCTTTACATCAGGTGTCACCATCAGAATCCCCCTTTACATCAGGTGTCCCCATCAGAGATTCCCTTCACATCAGGTGTCACCATCAGAGTCCCCCTTTACATCAGATGTGACCATCAGAGTCCCCCTTCACATCAGGTGTCACCATTAGAGTCCCCCTTCACATCAGGTGTCACCATCAGAGTCTTCCTTTACATCAGGTGTCCCCATCAGAGTCCCCCTTTACAGCATATGTCACCATTAGAGTCCCCCTTTATATCAGGTGTCCCCACCAGAGTCCCCCCTTTACATCAGAAATCACCATCAGAGTCCCCCTTTACAAAATGTGTCACTATCAGAGTCCTCCTTACATAAGATATCACCATCAGAGTCCCCCTTCACATCAGGTGTCACCATGAGAATCCCCCTTTACAGCAGATGTCACCATTAGGGTCCCACTTTACATCAAGTGTCCCCATCAGAGTCCCCCTTTACAACAGATGTCACCACCATCAGAGTCCCCCTTCACATCAGGTGTCCTCATCAGAGTCCCCCTTTACATCAAATGTCCCCATCAGAGTCTTCCTTTATATCAGGTGTCCTCATCAGAGTCCCCCTTTACATCAGATGTCCCCATCAGAGTCCCCCTGTACATCAGATGTCACCACCAGAGTCCCCCTTTACTTCAGATGTCCCCCTGTCCCCCCCCCCCCCTCGTACTCACAGCTCTCACAGCAAGTCCCATTCCATCCACCTTCGGACCGGCTGGGATAAATCAGAGAAACCAGAAGTGACAGCGCGGGACCCGCCAATAACTAACAACAGCAGGGACTAATGCTATAGTGGGAGAGTTCTGGGCGCAGAGCTCAGCGCCCTGAGGACTTTCCAAAGGAAGCCAATAGAGCTTCTTGTTTGCAATCACGTGATTGCAAACCCGTCATGCTTCCCATAGCAGCTGTGTGTCCAGCACCCTGCACACACTTAAAGAGACATTATTTATTTTTTTAATTTTTTTTTTTTTTGTCAGTGATTGCAGCACTCCATGCTTTCCATACACCTGTGTGTCCGGCGCCCCGCACACACTTAAAGGGCCATTATTTTAATTCATTTTTTTATGACGAATAGCTTGGGGAGGGCCCCTATGGGTGTCCCGCCACTGGTTATGAGCATTTGAAAACAAGTAAATAGTTTTAACTATCTCAGCCATTTTTTGAGAGAAGACAGAGCAGCAGCAGACAGAGCAGTGTACTTGTATATAGCGGTCTTATTTTTTGTGTTTTCACTATGGATCCCATCATGAGCATGTGTGAGGAAATGCTCCTGATGTTGCTGTTGCTGAGGTTCAGAAGACGTAGGGAATTGCGTGAGAGGACCAGAGTTCATCGCTACTAGACTCATCCATTGATGCAGGCAACAGCATGTGGTGAAATTTGTGTTTTTTCAACATTTTTATAGGTTCAAAAAGTATCAGAAATTTTTTCCCCTTCAAAAACGCTTATAAATGCAAACACGTACATGTCGTGTTTCATACATGTGATTGATGTGGATCCTTGTTAGCTCACCCTCTCTGTCTATGGCAGGTAGCCCCAGTGGATGTGTTTTGGTCCCTGGGATGTATCCTCATCCAGGTCCGGGGTGGACAAGCAGTGTGTTGGCAACCCTATTCCTGCAACCATCTGTATCTGTATTATTGATCTGCTATGCAAGTATAGCATGAACTATGTAATACATGTTGATATTATATTGGTACTATCTGTATAATGTGATTGATATACTTAATAATGTAATTGCTTCCTAGACCCTGCTTCACCCCTGAAGAAGGAGTTTTTCCAAAACGCGTTGGGTTTTGTCCTGATGTCTCTACAAAAATGTAAGCCATGACAAGCATACTATAATCTTTTATTTATTATGGACACACGAAGTTTTAATACTTTCAGCCGTGTTTATGTAATAACATTGATACAGTATTTTGTGAATGTATTGTATTTGTATAGTCTGTAGATCTTTTGTAATAAACTTGGCATACTAGCCTTTTATTAAAATATACTTGATTGTCATATCTGTCTTAAAAGTCCCATAAAGGGGGTTTTGTTTGGCTTCAATGAAAAACAAATCGAGCATCACAGAAAAGGCCTAATTTGTGTGCCCTATTCGCATAGAACAAATGTATATGCACTTTCACTGGGCAAATAGCTATGCAATTTTTTTATAAATGCTCTCCTATGTATTCTCTTTATTAGATACACCTACTAAATAACAAATAAAAAACAGGAAATCAAGTGTCTGAAACATCTTCTGTAAAACACACAGAGATGGTCAAGAAGTTCAGCTGTTCCTGAACAAACATTAGAATTGAGAAGATGATTTACAAGACTTCAGACTAAGGCTCCATTCACACCTGAGCGCAGTGCAGCAACCGCTGCTGCAGCATGTTTTTGTTTTTTTTTTAGCTTTGTTATGTTTTTTAGTGTAGCATTTTTGGAGCGGCACCATTCCATTGAATGGGCCTCTCTCTGCTCCGAAAACTTTTTGCCGCGATTATAGCGTATTTTGTCGCATTTGGGGTGCTGGAATCGTGGGCAGAATCGCAGCAATTCCACCTGCGATCCAAATCACTCAGGTGTGAATGGAACTGGAGCCCTGGTTCACACTGAAGGTGGGTTTGAAATTATGCAAGTTCAGCTAATGTCACAAGGGGGTGGGGCCACCAGGTGACATCACCAGGTGGCCCCACCCCATACCTATTTAAGACTACTGTCAGACGGAGGAGTGGGCAGTCGACAATTAGCCTTGGACAAGTGCGGAGCTTTTTTTTTATTCAGGTCTGGCAGTGCGGCAGGCTTCATGATTGGCGATGGATCTACATCAACAGACATTGTTTTTTATTTTTAATAAAGGAATTGCCAAAAACTGTGTTTTTTTTTCTCTTTGACACATTTTTTGGTGAATGAGTTCAATGTACCACATACTCATTCACATGGGGGGCCGGGATTTGGTTCCCCTTTTTAAAGGGTGATTCCAGATTCCGATAAAAACCCCTGCCCGCAGACCCCCAAAACCACCGCCCAGGGTTGTGCGGAAGAGGCCCTTGTCCCCATCAACATAGGGACAAGGTGCAGCACCCCCCATGTTGAGGGCATGTGGCCTGGTATGGTTCAGTAGGGGACGAAAGGGAGGAAAGGGAAAAGGAGGGCCGCTCGCTTTTCCCATCCCTTTCCTGACTTGCCGGGCTGCATACTTGGATAAGGGTCTGGTATGGATTTGGGGGGCCCCACGTCGTTTTTTTCCTGATTTTATTGCTCGCAATTCTTTTTTTTTTTTTTCAGCAGTCAGCACGGAACCCCACTGACAGCTGATGACTCATCGGTTGTTAAGAACCTGGCGGCCGGCTTCCCGGCCTGCTCCTTAGCAACCAGCTATATACAGTGTGTTTAAAGAGAAAAAAATGCATGAAAACTGCATGCAAAAATGCATCAAAAACACATGTTTAATAACGCACCACAAAATGCACCTGAAAACCACATCAACCGCAACCACATAGATGTGAACCTAGAGTTACTAAGGTAGTTGCAAATAACAGTAATGCCCCGTACACACGGTCGGATTTCCCGACGGAAAATGTGTGATAGGACCTTGTTGTCGGAAATTCCGACCGTGTGTAGGCTCCATCACACATTTTCCATCGGATTTTCCGACACACAAAGTTTGAGAGCAGGATATAAAACTTTCCGACAACAAAATCCGTTGTCGGAAATTCCGATCGTGTGTACACAAATCCGACGGACAAAGTGCCACACATGCTCAGAATAAATAAAGAGATGAAAGCTATTGGCCACTGCCCCGTTTATAGTCCAGACTTACGCGTTTTATGTCACCGCGTTTAGAACGATCGGATTTTTCGACAACTTTGTGTGACCGTGTGTATGCAAGACAAGTTTGAGCCAACATCCGTCGGAAAAAATCCTAGGATTTTGTTGTTGGAATATCCGAACAAAGTCCGACCATGTGTACGGGGCATAACAGTTCCCAAAGACATTTTCACACGGTTTCCTATACAAAGCTCTCTAGTGCCCCATAAAGTGACTGTCCATTAAGCAAGTCCATTCAGACAGTAAATTCACAAAAGGCAACAACAGTCCCTTAAAGTCCATGATCTGGTGCTAATCTACAAAGGCAGTAAAAGCAATAACTTTCATTTGCCCATGAGGGGCTACAGGCTCAACACCATCCCTGGGAATCCCAATTGGGCTCCCTCCCATCATCCACCCAAGGGGTTGATCTACTCATACAGGGTGACAGCTTCATTTTGCAGTCTTTCCCGAACCATAGAACCCTAGGGCCATGATGGCGAACCTTGGCACCCCAGATGTTTTGAAACTACACTTCCCAAAGATGTTCCACTACACTGCAGAGTGCAAGAGCATCATGGGAAATGTAGTTCCAAAACATCTGGGGTGCCAAAGTTCGCCATCACTGCCCTAGGGCATGTAGTGAGCCCTATTTATATGGTCTGACCTGCAGGGAGCGAAAACATTGCCGAAAAGTGCCACAAAAATGTTAACCCTTCCTTCTCAGTCACCACCAGCCCAGCAAGTCAACCTGAGTACACAATGCAACACCAAGACAACTATTTGCATCTGGCTAACCCGATTAGGCCCCCAGACACACTGATCATGACACTGAAATCATGCTACTTCACTTGAAGTAACACGATTTCAAAGTAGTACTACTTCAGGTGCTACTTGAAGGACATCTGTGACTTCATGCACAGATGTCTATGCAAGTTGTACCTGAACTTGCAAAAAGTAGTGCAAGAACTACTTTAAAAAAAAGTGCGACTCTGATGGAGTCAGAGTCACACCGATTTGACCGCATCCATTGCAGATAATAGTGTGCGACTGGGGATTCACTTGAGATCAGGAACACAGGTGAAAAAACATTTAACCCTGCAGAACCCTCTTGGGAGGCAACTCCCTACAATCACATGCAAGCAAAATGCATTTTTTTTATTTCCCTTGCTTGCGATTGGGTATTCTTTGCAAAGTGAAGTTTCACCACATTCACTAAGCTAAAGGAAAATGTGTCTTTAGGCCTCATTCACAGTGGGTACTTAACCCTATGTGCATTAGGTCAATCCCATTCATATTTAGCTCAAAAAATATTTAAAGGATTAGAGTTCCTCCTTAAAGTGAAACTGTGCATTGCCTATACAGGGCACTTCAACATCTACAACACATGTACACTCCTGCAGATACATGTGCATACTTGCAAATAAGTACAACTATACTGCAAACATCGGGAAACATAGATTTACAGCCTGGTGTGGGAGTTCACTACAAATTAGGGTGTAGCTCTGCATCTCTTGGTCATTAAGTGGGTTACGTATAGACTTGTTTACCCCGTTTAATAATAGAGATTAATATCTTAATCCTGTGACGTATCCCAGATATCAGATGAAACAAAATGCTGTATAATTGTTAGGAATTCCAGGGATGGGCTAATATAAAGAAGGAAGCAGCCATGGAAGCCGCATGATCCTGTGTGGATCTCACATAAAGCCTAATAGAACAAGAAGTAATTCAGACTGGTTTTATTTGAGGGATCATATTTTATTACCTTGGTTTGCATTTATGGCTTAATATTCCTGAAAGGCCCACACCATAAAAATACCGTGTTATTGTGGATTATACACTTATATTTACCACTTGCCAACCTGCTCACGCAGATATACTGCGGCAGGTCGGCTCTCCTGTGTAAATTTACGTACCTGTACATCAGTCCGTAAAAGCAGGATAGCAGGAGTGCGATGTCCGCCGGCGGCCCGCGATTGCAGCAAGGAGAGGCAGAGTGGGGAACTGTCACTGTAAACAAGGCATTTTCCCGTTCTGCCTATTGACATGACAGGGATCTACTGTTCCCAGTGATCTCTGTCATGTTTCAGTAAGCCCAGCCCCCCTACAGTTAGAACACGCTGAGGGAACACACTTAACCCCTTGACCGCCCCCTAGTGTTAACCCCTTCCCTGCCAGTGTCATTTTTACATTGATCAGTGCATTTTTATACCACTGATCAATGTAATAATGTCACTGGTCCCCAAAAAGTGTAATTTGGGGTCATATTTGTCCGCCGCAATGTCGCAGTCACGCTAAAAATCGCAGATCACTGCCATTACCAGTAAAAACAATAAAAAAAAAATTAAAGTCCCTAAATCTATCGCGTAGTTTGTAGACGCGATAACTTTTGCGCAAACCAATCAATATACGCCTATTGCGATTTTTTTTTACCAAAAATATGTAGAAGAATATATATTGGCCTAAACTGATGACTAAATTATTATTACTATTATTATTTTTAGGATATGTATTATAGCAGATTGTTTTGTTTTTTTCAAAATTGTGGGTCTTTTTTTGTTTATAGCGCAAAAAATAAAAACCATAGAGGTTCTATTTGTGGGAAGAAAAGGACGTAAATTTTGTTTGGGTACAGCACCACGTGATCGCGCAATTGTCAGTTAAAACAACGCAGTGCCGTATCGCAAAAAATGCTCTGGTCAATAAGGGGCAAATCCTTCTGGGGGTGGTTAAAAGAAAAAGAAAAAAAAAAAAAAATATATATATACTGTATATAAATGTATATACATTTATACGGAAGCCTCTCCTCAGTGCAAGACACATGAAAGCCCGCATGGAGTTTGCTAAAAAAACACCTGAAGGACTCCAAGATGGTGAGAAATAAGATTCTCTGGTCTGATGAGACCAAGATAGAACTTTTTGGCCTTAATTCTAAGCGGTATGTGTGGAGAAAACCAGGCACTGCTCATCACCTGTCCAATACAGTCCCAACAGTGAAGCATGGTGGTGGCAGCATCATGCTGTGGGGGTATTTTTCAGCTGCAGGGACAGCACGACTGGTTGCAATCGAGGGAAAGATGAATGCGGCCAAGTACAGGGATATCCTGGACAAAAACCTTCAACAAAGTGCTCAGGACCTCAGACTGAGCCGAAGGTTTACCTTCCAGCAAGACAATGACCCTAAGCACACAGCTAAAATAACGAAGGAGTGGCTTCACAACATCTCTGTCACTGTTCTTGAATGGCCCAGCCAGAGCCCTGACTTAAACCCTATTGAGCATCTCTGGAGAGACCTAAAAATGACTGTCCACCAACCTTTAAAACTTGTTGCATCTTTCCCAAAAAGACTCATGGCTGTATGAGATCAAAAGGGTGCTTCTACTAAATACTGAGCAAAGGGTCTGAATACTTAGGACCATGTGATATTTCAGTTTTTCTTTTTTAAAAATGTCAACAATTCTGTGTTTTTCTGTCAATATGGGGTTCTTTGTGCACATTAATGAGGAAAAAAATTAACTTAAATGATTTTAGCAAATGGCTGCAATATAACAAAGAGTGAAAAATTTAAGGGGGTCTGAATACTTTCCGTCCCCACTATATATACAGTAAACGAGAACAATACATACATTACATCATCCGCTTACTAATTAACTATCTACAACTACCAACACCCATTTCTCCATTCTGCGCATTCATCGTGATGGACTATCCAAGTTCTAGACTTGCAGTTTTATACATCGATATCATATGTAGCGCTTACCCCCGAAGGAGCGGCTTAAAATTGGCTATATCCGTAATTCACGTTTACTACCTAACTCTTGCAGCCCATAGATTTAAAAGTCACAGTCCTTAATGCTTTTTCTTAATGCTTTATTCAACAACATAAACTGGGATGGGAGAAGGACTTTCCTTGAGATGCTCTTGGGTTGATTTTAGATCTTTCCTTTGTTTCACTGGCAAAGACTCATAACATTGCGGGTGACTGATTCAAAACTGGATGATTAATTTATCAGGGAAGATGGAAGTAGATTTTCTTGATAAAGAATAAACAATAAAGAGTCACTCTGAATAACATCTTTATCTGCAGATACTTTTAAGAACAGTCTGTTTCTCTATATATGTGCTTGCAGCTTCACCGCTACCTTTTTGCCACTACTTCCTATCCGCATGGTACTTCCAAGTTGAGCTAAAAAGAGTTACTCTGAATGACCTCTCCCGCTCGACTGATTGGAATCCCGGGGTAATGCTGAACCCAAAGTCATAGGCCACAACCACCTGTCTTGCTGACTTCCACCTGTCTTGCTGACTTGCGTACCAACATCCCTCAGCCTCTGGACAGTACCCCTCCCGGGGCTTTTTACTCACTTGATCAATAGCCCGTGTGTCGCTCCTAAGCGATCGATCACCCAGTTTCCTTCAGCTTGTCTCTACTTCTCCCGCAATTATTCTTAGTTCCTCTTCTCCTTTGTGGCCCGCTCCCCTCCCCGCAGGGGCAGCCAACGACATAAGCGACTACATGCTGTAAGAAGTCGTCTGTTCCTCCATGAGGACCGGTTCTCCACCCATCTCGCTAAGGTGAAGCCCCGTTGGCTCCCCGGAGGGGAAAACCTCCACCCTCCCCTCCGGGAACCAGGCTGGCTCCCTCGCTCCGCAGAGCAGGTCTGGACCCGGACACACACTCCAACTCGCAGGCACCACGTGACCCCGCTTTTATATGAGAGTCCCGGGATCACCAAGCAAATTAATGATTGGCCGAGACCAACACATAAACTACCTGCCACTCAAATATGGAAGTTAACAAAACAGGCCTGCTGCAATAGCACAAGCCTGTCTAAATTTACCTGTCATAGAAAGCTAGCAGAAAGGGTCACCTACCTGAAAGTAGGTGCCCACTACACATAGAACATATGAAATTATTTTGTGACATTTGATGCAGTTTTAGAAATGGAGACTTTGTTAACTCAATTGGTGTTATATAACCATCGGAGCGGAGAAGACCCAGAAACAGGTGCAGAGCCTTAAGGGCTCTTTCACACAGGAGGTCCTCTCGGCGGACTCCACTTTGCTCCATTGATCTCCGCTGAGCAGGCAGCTGACAGGTCCGTCTCCGCTCACTGTGCAGGGACGGACCTGTCAGAGCCCCGCTGTTCTCCATGGGGAGATCGGATGATAATGGACTGCCTGTCGGCTTTTTATCCGATCTGCTAGATGGATGGAAAATAGGGTCAAGATCCATCTGGATTTGGCGGACAGGATCAGATCGGATAGCAGTGGGTGTCACTCAACATGTCACCGCTAACATCCCCCGCTCCATAGGAGGGAATGGAGCGACCCATCAGGTCCGCCTAAAAACTGATAGGCTGACCTGATCGGAAAGCCCGTGTGAAAGGGGCCTAAAGCTGGCCATACATGGCTCCGTTTTTTTGTTCAGTCAGCGTGCTGAACAACAGAAATTTAACTAATTCCCCTATCCAAATATGTCATTGTATTCTGACAGCAGGACTCAACCGCCATTAGAATACACTGATCAGCCTATTGGCTGCATGCGCTGATGGAAGCAACATTTTCCAGCAAGCTCGTTCAGGAGAAGTTGAATGTTAAATTGACTTCTCATGAACAAGAATGGCCAGAGATGGAACTAAATTAAATTGGTCTCTGCTGAGCTGGACAATTTTCAATCCATTTATGACCAGCTTTAGATGTAACAAAAATGGGTCAGCAGTAGGAGCCTCTGTGTTCTTTATTTAATTTAATTAAGTGGCTCCCATCTTCACACATGATACATAAACAGCGAGAACATTGTTTTATTTTGAGATGGCAAATACTCCTTTGGAGTGACCTGTTGTCCATGTTATTAACCATTAAAGGTTTGTCCTATAGCAGTTTTACTGCTACTCAGTGGCATCTGTGCGCCGGATCACATACTGTATCCGTGATCCAACACTTCCGGGTAGGAGGCACGCATGCGCACCGCCGGTTCTCTCGCGTTTGCTGTGATTACACACACAGAACTCCAATCTCTCTATGTAAACAAGGCAGATGGCTGTTCTAACAGGAGGGAAGGTTTGTAGTTTGTGTCTCTGCAATCAGAGAATAAATTCCATCTCTTCCCCTAGTAAAAGCGCTCCGTACACCAGCTGTGTACAGAATGCTCCCAGGAGCCATATTGTATTGAATTGTACAGAAAATTACAGCAGCTGCAAATTAACATAGAAAAATAGAAAAGGGATTTTTCGTTAACATTACATTACAATATGACTTGTGTAGCAATTGTATATGCCATTCACACCAGGGGCAGATCCAGGGGGGGCAATGGATCTGAGAAAATAGTCAGCAGGCTGTCGGGTAACTTAGTGGGCCGGCGGGTGACTTGGCGGGCAGGCTGCTGAGTGGGCCGGTGAGTGAGCAGGCTGGCGGGTGACTCAGCGGGCCGGCGAGTGAGTGAGCAGGCTGGCAGGCTGCTGAGTGGGCGGGCTAGCAGAGAGATGACATCATCTCTCACCACCCCCCTGCATCACCGCAACCGCAGTTCTGTTCTTGTGTGGTGGTGGGTGTTACCTACCTGACATGCACTGGCCTACCTGACGTACACTGACCTACCTGGCTGACATAGACTGACCTACCTGGCTGACATAGACTGACCTATCTGGCTGACATACACTGACCAACCCGACATACACTGACCTACCTATCTGACATACACTGACCTATATGACACGCACTGACCTACCTGACACACACTGACCTATCTGATATGCACTGACCTACCTGGCTGACACACACTGACCTACCTATCTGACATACACTGACCCACATGATATACAATGACCTATCTGACATACACTGATCTACATGGCTGACATACACTGACCTACATGACCTACACTGGCCTACCTGACATACACTGACCTACCTGACACACACTGACCTATCTGACATACACTGACCCACACTGACACCAGACTTCAGGTGATGTGACCTCCTCCTGCAGCTCAGCCTTAGTGTGCGGCGCGCCCATCACAGTAGAGTAGACAGCAGCAGGCACTCCAGGCAGCCAGAACCAGAGCCATGACAGGAGAGGAGTGCCGCTCGCCCGAGCTCTGAGCGGGGATCTTCTCACAGTGACGTGGCACGGCGGCCGCATTGTAATTTCCGCCTTCTGGAGCCTGCAACGCCTATGATGGACGTCACACATACCGCAGTCCCGGCATTGAACCAGTGGGACGTCCATCATAGGAGCTGTAGGCTCCAGAAGGAGGAACCTGCTATGTGACTCGACCACGCTGCGGGTCAGATCGGTCCCCACTTGGACTCAAGGCTAATAATAGAATTGTGAATGCCCAAGACCCAAGGCTTTTTGGGGACCCACTCGGGGCTCCAGTTCCCCCCCCCCCCCCCGATGCCACTGCCAGACACCATATGAACCATGGTTCTGTGACGATTGATGCGCCAACACCAGCCATTGCTTCGACAAATTGCCCATGAAAATTTTGGCAGTGCCCCCCCTGAGATTAGACTCAGGGGGGGCACTGATTCACACTAGATACATTGGCATATTTTTTTCAATGCATGCCATTGCAAGGACTTAAAAGAAATAAGCTATGTGAGTGAAAACAGTTCATATGGGAGCAGTAAAGCAAACTCTACTTTTTTCAGTGCAATGTGACACAGCACATGGTAACACATGTCAATCCAACGCAATGTGGCACAACGCATGGGGAAAACAGCAGTCTTATGCCGCGTACACACGAACGGAAATGCCACCAGCAAAATTCCGATGAGAGCTGTTTGTCGAAAAATGCGACTGTGTGTATGCTCCATCAGTCTTTTTCTGGCGGAATTCCAGCCAGCAAAAGATTGGGGGCAGTTCTCTTTTTTTCGGTCAGGAATAGTTCGAAAATGCGTTCGTCTGTATGCAATTCGGACGCGCAAAAAATCGCGCATGCTCGGAAACAATTTGACGCATGCTCAGAAGCATTGAACTTTATTTTCTCGGCTTGCCGTAGTATTGTGCGTCACCGCGTTCTTGACGGTCGAAAGTTCAGAGAACGTTTGTGTGACCGTGTGTATACAAGGCAAGCTTGAGCGGAATTCCGTCGGAAAAAACGTCCAAGTTTTTTCTGACGGAAATTCCGATCGTGTGTACGCGGCATAATACAAATTTGGCTCCTCTGTGGTGCTGTGGACCCTTTACAATACATGTTTCAGGAACATGTGTGAACAGCAAGCTTTTATGAACGTTTCAGCAAGCTTTTGGCAAGCTTTGAGCAGCATTCTCTAAGAGCCCTTTCACACTGGGGCGGTTTGCAGGCGCTATTGCGCTAATAATAGCGCCTGCAAACCGACCCGAAAGTGCCGCTGCTTTCATTCCAGTGTGATGCGCTGGCAGGACGGGAAAAAAAAGTCCTGCCAGCAGCATCTTCGGAGCGGTGAAGGAGCGGTGTTTATACCGCTCCTTTACCGCTCCTGCCCATTGAAATCAATGGGATGGCTCGGCTATACCGCCGGCAAAGCGCCTCTGCAGAGGCGCTTTGCAGTGGTATTTAACCCTTTCTTGGCTGCTAGCGGGGGGTAAAACCGCCCCACTAGCGGCCGCATACCGACGGTAAAACGCCGCTAATAATAGCGGCGTTTTACCGCCAACGCCGCCCCCGCCCCAGTGTGAAAGGGCTCTAAGCCTTTTTTTAGCTTCTGTTTCGAAATGTTAGGCCAGTTTAATATGGGCTTCAGCTTGTAAAAGAGCTTGTGAACAGCGAGCTTTGACAAAGCATTTGCAGCGCTTTCAGCAAGCTTTGATTAAGCTTTTAAAGTACCATTCAGCTCCAGTTTGTAAATGTTAAACACAGATTCTAATGGAAGAGCTGATTGCCACTTTAAACGAGGTGCTGGCAGGATTCAGCACTTTCTGAGGCTGGGTGCACACTTTTGCAAATTGGATGCGGATTTCTCTGCATCCAATTCGCATAGCAGGAGATTGTGACCAGCTCTCTGTGGAGCTGGTTCACACATCTCTGGAGCGGCTCCGGTGCGAAATGCACAGGAGTCCTGTGCGACTTTTGGTCCATTTCAGGTCCAAATTCAGCCAAAAATTTGGGCTGAAATCGGGCCTGAACCGGTGAATTGAGATGCACCGGACTCCTGCTGTGACCCACTCCGTGCTCTAGTGTGAACCCAGCCTGAAGCTTGTTGAAAGCCTGATAGCAGCTTACTTAAAGTAGCAATCAATACTCCCATTAGGATCTGTGTTCAACATTTACAAACTAGAGTTGAATCAGGTATTTTAAACGCTTCAACAAAGCTTGCTCAAAGCTTGCTGTTCACACTGCTCTTATACAAGCCCATGTGAAACAGGCCTTATACACAGATCTTATTGGGAGTGCTGATTTCAACAAGCTTCAAGTATTGCTGAAGCCTGCTAGCAGCTTATTTAAAGTGGCTATCAGCACTCGCATTAGGATCTGTGTTCGGCAATTACAAACTGGAGCTGAAGGACGCTTTAAAAGCTTCAGCAAAGCTTGCTGAAAGCTCTGCCAATGCCTTGTAAAGGCTTGCTGTTCCTATACAAGCTGAAGCCTGTGTGACAGTGGCTGGAGTGCAAAGAAAAGTGCATGTTAAAAGACAATGCAGTGCACCAACCCCTGCGTGACAGCATAGAGCAGCTTATTCTTTTGAAAAGGCTGCCCTATGCCCCTATAAACACCAAAAGAAGCTCCAGGACCTTTTTCTGGCATTGAGTTTTGTGCTTTTTTTTTTTAACTATGCATTTTGGTGCTTTGATGTGTGTTTTGAGATGCAGCAAAACATGTTTGCTAACCACGTTTGTGGTGCCATTAAAGCGGAGCTCCACCTAAAAGTGGAAGCTCTACATATTTGCCCCCCGCTGCCACATTTGGAACCTTTTGGGGGGGGGTACCTGGTTTTGACAAGTCACCGCTACCACTTCCGCTACCACTTCCGCTACCACTTCCGGCTGACTTCGCTACAACAAAGTAATCCAGAAGTTCGGCCCCCCTCCTCCTTCCCCCACCACCAGGCCATTCACAAATTGTGCGCTTGCGCAGTAGTGTACTGGCTGTAAAGCCGCAAGGCTTCCCTGCTGGTTTCCTTTACCCAAGATGGCGGTGGCAGCACCTGAGAGCCAATTAAAAAAATTGGCTGGGGTGAAGACATCGCTGGATTCCTGGACAGGTGAGTGTCCAAATATTAACCACTTCCATACTGGGCATTTTCACCCCCTTCCTGCCCAAGCCAATGTTCAGCTTTCAGCGCTGTCACACTTTGAATAACAATTGCGCGGTCATACAACACTGTACCCAAGTGAAATGTTTATCATTTTTTCCTCACTAATAGAGCTTTCTTTTAGTGGTATTTGATCACCTCTGTGGTTTTTATTTCTTGCGCTATAAACAAAACAAGAGTGACAAGTTTGAAAAAAACACAATATTTTTTACTTTTTGCTATAATAAATATCCAAATTTTTTCTTTTTTAAACAAATTTTTTCCTCGGTTTAGGCCGATACGTATTCTTCTACATATTTTTGGTAAAAAATATCGCAATAAGCGTATATTTATTGGTTTGCGCAAAAGTTATAGCGTATACAAAATAAGGGGATAGATTTATAGCATTTTTATTATTATTTTTTTTTTACTAGTAATGGCAGCGATCTGCGATTTTTATCATGATTGCGATATTGCGGCGGACACATCGGACAATTTTGACACATTTTTGGGACCATTCACATTTATACAGTGGTCCGTGCTATAAAAATGCATTGATTACTGTATAAATGTGACTGGCAATGAAGGGGTTAACCAGGAGGGGGCGCTGTAGGCTTAAATGTGTTCCTAAGGAGTGATTCTAACTGTGGGGGGAGGGGATTCACAAGGGGAGGAGACCGATCGGTGTTCCTCTGTACTGGGCACACACCATCGGTCTCCTCCCATCTGACAGGACGTGGATCTGTGTGTTTACATACACAGATCCATGGTCCTGCTCGGTCACCGGGCAATCGCGGGTGCCCGGCGGACATCGCGGCTGCCGGGCACGCGCACCAGGACCCAAATGACGCGGCGGGGGCGCGCCCCCTAGGGATCCTGGAAGGCAGCGCCATCATATGACGACAGCCCAGGATAACAGCTGCGCCGTCCCGCCGTCATATGAGGGTGGGCGGGCAGCAAGTGGTTAAAAGTCAGCAGCTACAGTATTTGTAGCTGCTGACTTTTAATTTTTTCTGAAGGAGCCTGGAGCTCTGCTTTAACAATAAATGGCACTGCAAGCACAACTCATCTTTTACATGCATTTCCTTCCAGAATGCACAACTTAATGCAGCATTCACTTGTGCTCAGTGCACACCACTTTACATTGTGAATGGACCCTAAAACATAGGGCAGGGCAGAATCAACGTCAAAACTTCACCTCTGCCAATAGCTCTTAAAGGGCCATTTTTTTTTTTTAAATGACAAAATTCTTTTTTTTTTTTTTTGTTTATTTATTGCATTTTAGTGTAAATATGAGATCTGAGGTCTTTTTGACCCCAGATCTCATATTTAAAGAGGAAGTAAACACTCTCTCAAAAAAAAAAAAAAAAAACACCCTGCAGGACAAAGGCATTATGAGCTAGTATGCATAGCATGCTCCGGTGCTGTGACTGGCCGGAGCAGCGATGACGTCACTCCGGCGCATGCGCGCGGGAGCCTTCAGTGACGGCATGATCGCCTTCACTAACGGCACGCTCAGTGCGCCTGCGTCTACGGCGTGCATGCGCCATAGACATCAGTGCCCGTTTTTAGGAAAATATCTCCTTAACCGTGTAGGTTAAGGAGATATTTCTTGCACCTACAAGTAAGCCTTAATATAGGCTTACCTGTAGGTTAAAGTGGTCTGTAAGGGTTTACAACCACTTTAAGAGGACCTGTCATGCTTTTATTCTATTACAAGGGATGTTTTAACGCGCCCCATCCCGCCAAGCTCGCGTGCAGAAGCGAACGCATACGTGAGTAGCACCCGCATATGAAAACAGTGTTCAAACCACCCATGTGAAGTATTGCCGCGATCGGTAGAGCGAGAGCAATAATTCTAGCCCAAGACTTCCTCTGTAACTCAAAACATGCAACCTGTAGAATTTTTTAAACGTCGCTTATGGAGATTTTTAAGGGTAAAAGTTTGTCGCCATTCCAGGAGAGAGCGCAATTTTGAAGCGTGAAATGTTGGGGATCAATTTACTCGGTGTAACATTATCTTTCACAATATAAAAAAAAAAAATGAGCTAACGTTACTGTTGTCTTATTTTTTAATTCAAAAAGGTGTATTTTTTCCAAAAAAAAGTGCGCTTGTAAGACCGCTGCGCAAAATACGGTGTGACAGAAAGTATCGCAACGACTGCCATTTTATTCTCTAGGCGCAGTGATGGCAAACCTTGGCACCCCAGATGTTTTGGAACTACATGGGTGTTAAAAAAAAAAAGTATAATGTTTAGGGGTTCTAAGTAATTTTCTAGCAAAAAAAAAACAACCTGTTTTTAACTTGTAAACAACAAATCTCAGAAAGAGGCTCGGTCCTTAAGTGGTTAATCATTGAGTTTACTTCTTTTTTATGAAAATGAAGGAAATCTTATTGATCTGCTGCATTGATCTACTCCACTAGCAGCCCCCCCTGACATTAGAGCCTTCCACAGGCAGGGTGTGTACACAGAGCGCTCAGTAGAGGGCGCAGTGGGGCGGTAGTGGAGGGCAGTGTGCGGCTGTCCTTTCTCTCGGTCCGGGTGAAGATTTCTTCCCATCTAGATAGAAGATTTCTCCTTCCCCTTCCGGATGTCCCGACTGAGAGCTCCTCCCCCTACAGGACTGAGAGGAGAGACCGCCGACACCGAGCTGGAGGGAGAGCCGACCAGGTCAGTGCTGTTCCATCTACCCCCTCCCTCCCTCTCTATTATACAGCGTATCAATCACTGCTTGTCTCTTCCTTACCCCCTCCATGGAGTACAATACTCACTTTATGTGTCTTAGAAGGTCTCAGGTTGTTTTATTGTCACTTTTTTGTTTGTTTATTGATTGTTTACCTCTAGAAATGTTATTTTGTTGTAGGATTCGATTCTGCTTCTATGTTCCCTTCTGATGTTTATAAACAATCCTCCTGTTGAATAATAACATGTAACAATGTAGAGGAAGTTGGGGTTGGATGTATTGTGATAATAATCTACATAAAGTGATCATACACCTAACAATCTGATCTCAGGATCCGGCGATCTGATCAAATCTACGAATTATCCAGAAGACACACATTGTGGGGGAATTCAATAAAGCAGTTGCACCACTTTTTGCTCTTTTTAGGAATTGAGCCTTATTCAGCGACTGTTTAGGTTTCTGACAACGACTCCTACGCTTAATTCCGGTGGTTCTAAAATGCAACAATTTTTACATTGCGGCACAATGCCTGCGCCAAGTTCAAACTAAAATTCTGACACTTCGTATTTTACAAAAGCGGAGCTAATTTTAGGATAAAAAAACAGAGTAGGCTAAGCGCTAAGAAGCCGGGTGGACCATCGAGTATCAGATGCAGCTGTATAAACAACCTGGCATTGGAAGCAAAGTAATACACACGAAAGAACAAAAATTAAAACTGCGCACTTGAACCAAACAAATAATAATAAAAAGTATGCGGTGCTCCTTACGCCTAAAATGTGCGAATATAAATAAAAAATATGTGAAATAAATATCAAAGTGCAACGATAAATACCAAAATAATAATCACAGAATCCAAACAAAAATGAAAGAAGCTCATATAAAGTGTAGTGCGACTCCACCAAAACACATAAAAATGTGCAAAAATTAATAAGAGTCCGTGACTCGCAAATGAATGTGATATAAATAAATATATAGATAAAAATTCAATCGTGCATAAATATCATATACATCATAAATAATGAAATACTAATCACTATAATACAGATAAAATCATACAAGGTGAAGTGCGATTCACTAAAATAAACAATGTGCAAACAAATTCATATACATCCGTGACTTTGCGCATTAGTTTATTCACTTTTAAAACTGCGCACTGAAATTGAGCAATAGTAGCAAATGTTGTAGGACAATCTTGTCCAAGAAGAGGTTAAAAAAAACGATGCAATGCTGTCCGATATTGAGGAATAAAAAGTAAGTTAAGGCTGGGTTTACACTGATGCGACTGCAGAAGTTGCATGTGAGTTGAACCTAGGGGCGACATGTCCATTTAAGAACGCCGCCTCCCCTATCCATGCGTTCGGCCCCTTTCAGGACACTGGCGCATGGACTCCAATGCAGGGGCTGTTTTATTTCTATTTTTTTGAAGCAACAATTAGAACCAGAGGCTCTAATGGTCTTCAATGTAGGGTGGGCTCGGTTGCAGAGAGTGCGCCCCAAGCCCACCCAGGTGTGTTACAAAAGCGAATCAATATTCGATGTTGTAACACTGATCCTCCTCCCGGCCAATCAGGAAGCGGGTTTTGACACCAGTCACCTGATTGACTGAAAAGACAGGCGATCCTATTGGCCGCCTAGAAGGATGGAGGAGCCACATGGCGGAAGCCGCCGTGATGAAGAGAGGACATGGGATCTGCTACCCGCCGCCTGTAGGAGCCTGCAACCCAGCCAATGCCAGCCACCTGCAACCGATGGGGTAAGTGCCGGGGTAGGGGGGTGCCCCCGACCGACCAACCTGAGGGGGAGGATGTTTGCCCCCCCCCCCCAAAAAAAATCCACCAGCCGCCACTTTCTGTGCGGTGCAAATTCAGCCATACAATTTGTATGGCTTTAGTCGCATCACATTCGCACCAAAATGGTGCAGGAAACTTTTGTTTTTTGTCCGCACTGGAATCGGATCGCATGCGATTTGACTCCTCAGTACGCACTACGTTCTGCAAACTGATTTGGGGGTGTCTTTAACTTTATTTTGACACCCGCAGCAGTTCACAGAGCACAGTGCGATTCTGATGCGATGTTGGAACCCACACAGGAATGGTCGTGGTTCTCACACCAAGTCAGTGTGAACCCAACCTAATAGTTATAAAAGTGTGTATATTATATATTGTTACACACTTTTGTAACTATTAAAGACGTTTGTTCTTCAATATAGGACAGCATTACATGTTTTTTTAACCTCTCCTTGGACAAGATTTTCCTACACCATTGGCTACTAACTATAGTTCATTTTCAGTGCACTGGTTATATTTTTGTTCTTGGAGCTAATTAAGACCAACTTTTGGCATAGGGAGACAGATTTTGCAAAAAATGTCTCACGTACATTCTAAAAGTGGCGCAGCATGTGCCAAATTCAAGTACAAGTTCTAGATGTTCTAGCATGTTGTTGCAGTGTGAATGAGGCCTTTGGCTTCCATTGCTGCCTCTCTATATGAATTTGATTTAAATACTTTGAGTGTCTGTCGGGTATGCCTGACTTCACTTGATACATGCTTGCTCTAGGTCTGTGACTCAGAAAGCTCTAAAGCAGCCAGGCCACCAGCATTTTCAGAAGGAAGTCATTTATGTGAGCCTATATTTGGTATGGGGTTCCTACAATATTATCCAACAATGACATTTTTGCTATGGTGACACTGGGATTCCTGGCATGCAGCATATTAAACATCAGATCTTTGTACATGACTAAGCACAGTGGCTTAGTAGTTAGCACTTCTGCCTTGCAGCACTGAGGTTCTTGGTTCAAATCCTGTTTAGGACACAATTTGCATAGAGCTTGCAGTGCTCCAAAGACTTGCTAGTATGTAAATTTGGTTCTTATCAAATCATGCCCTGGTATGTATGTGTATGGATGTGGGGAAGGGACCTTAGAGTGTAAGCTCCTAAGGGCAGAACCGATATGAATGTATAGTATGTAAATGCTAAGTGAGTTGTCAGCACTATATAAATGCCTGTAAATAAATAAATAAAGCGGTATAGTATTGATGTGTAGAAATGGCCCAGATGCACACAAAGCTTTCATTCTGTGTCTGGTATCATCTGTCATTGTTCCTGGGATTACCATGGAGGAAGGAACTAATAACAAAAAAAGGTGACATGCTTAGTGTGCTGGACGCCCCATCTTGTGTATTTATACCCTACTCAGAATATTAACCACTTCTCCTACAGCCTGCTCACTACTCCTTCCTTTGTCCTTTCTGCTGGCTCAGCATATGACAGCACACGCTACTATGGATTGCAGAAGGACCAGCTTACTGGAACTGTAAATGGCTTCTTCTGTAGATACTTCTCCTTGGGCACTCTGTAAATGTTGAAATCTTTTAACTGATTTATATTTAGATCTCTGTATGCATAAAGAATGAATCTATTATAATAATCCAGACATTGTCATCCCTGTGCCCTGTATCTCTCATCCCCTTATCATTTACCCTGTTCCCAGAGTAAACGCCACCATTGGTACCCTTGTACTGTCTGTAATGGTTTCTATGCTGGGCACAGTGTGAATTCCAAACTCCTGCTATAAATTTTGAATGTGAGGATTTAAAAAACAAAGAACAGCAGAAAATAATCTGGATATTTGGAGCATAAATTCATATACCCGTGAGCATGAGGCCTTTAATTATCAATAGAAGCAAGCAAGTACCATATTTGTAGGAGTAGAAAACAATGTCTTCTGCCACCAAGGCTGATGCCTTATGATTAATACTTTTTGTGTCTCTTTCTAGGGTTTGTAGTAATTTTCTATGGATTGGCTGGGGATCCCAAGAAATAACCTTTACTTGTCTGAGCAGGTGATTGTTCTGCTGTCTTGTGCCCTCTCCTTCTTGGGTTCTGCTCTCATCATCTTTACCCACATCCGCTGGCCAGAGCTCCGGAGTCGTCCACGTCAACTACTTCTGTTCCTGTCAGTTGCTGATCTGTTATCTGCTGCCTCCTACTTCTATGGAGTCTGGAGTAACTTTAAGGAGTCGACATGGGACTGCGTGGCCCAGGGTGCCCTGTCTACTTTCTCCAACACCAGCTCTTTCTTCTGGACTATGGCGGTTGCCCTCTACCTATACATCACTATTGTGTACTCTCAACAGAGCCTTGCTGAGCATATGATCTACTGGTTCCATCTAATCAGGTTAGTAGAAGCCATAATATGTCTGCTCTTAAAGGGGAGAACCACAGAAGCTGCCATTGTTGTCTTCTCATTCTGCAAATGCTATTTGCCCGGCTGTCATACTTACCCTTACCTTAACCTAAAGCTAGTGTGTATATATAAGGACTTGTGGTAGACAAATTAAAGCAGAGTTCCACCCAAAAATGGAACTTCCACTTTTCCGGTTCCTCCCCCCCTCCGATGTCACATTTGGCACCTTTCAGGGGAAGGGGGGAGCAAATACCTGTCTAATACAGATATTTTGCTCCCACTTCCGGGCATAGATACCCGAGCCACCCGCGGGTATCTACGCCACTTCCCATCCCCACCCCTGCTGTTATCTGGCAGAAAACAGCCGGGACCAGTGGGATAGCGCAGCGTGAGTCGTGCATGCGCAGTAAGGAACCGGGAAGTGAAGCCGCAAGGCTTCACTTCCTGATTCCCTTACCAGGGATAGATCGGCTTCGACATCGGGGCGCCCTGGACAGGTAAGTGTCCATATTTTAAAAGTCAGCAGCTGCAGTATTTGTAGCTGCTGACTTAAAAAAAAAAAAACATCGGAACTCTGCTTTAATGTTGCTTATTTATTTCAGGTACTTGTATAGCACCATCAATTATATGCAGCGTTTTACACATATATTGTAAATATACATAATTTCCTGCCCTCAAGGAGCTTACAATCTAAGGTCCCTGGCTCACAATCATACATACATATAGTAGGGCCGATTTAGACAGGATCCAATTCACCTACCGTTCGTCTAAGTCCACTCTGGGAACCATTTTCCATATTAAAGTTAAACCTTGTGTTTTGTTGATGGCAATAGAAAAGGCTCCCAAACCAAGATATTAACATAGCAAAATAGGGACTATTTTTGCTATTTGTAAAGTACAGACCATAACGTTCCTTCACTACTCGGTAAGTTATTGACTAAGAATCCAATATGTGCATTCTGATATTCACCTCTCCTGGGATCCAGCATTGAGTGTCCTCTGGTGTCCAGCTGCTAGCACTTCCCAGGACCATGGCCAATCAGGAGACAACCCTTATAATTGGCAAATCAAGGCTTGGCATTTGAGCGATGCTTTGCAATGACTTATTCGAGCCCCCCCGGTGCTGTACTTACCTGCACCCCTGTGTCTCATGTGTCTTCTGGTTACTCTACGTGCACGTCAATGTTATTTAGTGTGCCCCGTAAACACCCGCCATATTTCCACGTGTCACCAGTGTGCCAAGTGTCAGCCAGTGCTCTCCAGTTCCCTGATAATCTAGGGACTCCAGTGACTCCAAGTGTGCTCCCAGTCCTAGAGTCCTCTTGTGACTCCAAGTGCTTTCCCCTGTGCCTCCATGGCAGCTGTGTCTCCACTCCAGTATGCTCCTGCATCATTTGAACTATCAAGTGGATACAGACCACTGTCCCTGACACATCACTGACTGCATTCTTGTTCCAGGTAAAGAACAGTAAAGCCAAAAAGCCCCAGAGCTTGTATTTTCAAAAACAACATAGCAGAGGTTTTGTCAGTTTCAAGTGGCTATAAACCTCTGACATGAAAAATGAACAAAGCATATCCTTCTTTAATGTGTACTTGCCTCTATTCAAAGCACAGAGTATAATTTCTCTCTGCTGTCTCTTCCCTCTGCTATCTGCATGAGTCACTCCTATTTGGTTAAGTTGACACAACAGAAACCTAGGTGACGGTCCCACCCTCCTCCAGCTCGCAGCTGGTGACTTGTAGCTTCAGCTGTGTATCTTTCTTTTTGAGTCTTTGTATGTGGGGGTGTGTCCCTTTCCTCCATGCAGGTTTCACTAAGCTACAGTGGCGGCTGGTGGTCAAAATTTTTTGGGGGGGCGGCAAGCAGCACTCTCACTCGCACCTCCCTCTGCAGCCTCCTGATCGCTCAAAACGGGGCGATCCGCTGGCACTACACAACCCACCGGCCACGATCCTCTCACACTGATGCCAATCCCCCCCCCCCCCCCCCTGTGATCGATGGCTATATCTTACTGTGGTAGAGGTGTGGGGAGGAGGACAGGGTGGCGATGCTCTGCTGCATCTGGGGTAGGGAGAAGAGACTGCTGCTGCCAGGGTGTTGCTTCTCGCTAAACCGGAGGTGGGTCCTGAGACTCCCAATCAGGTCTCGGGAGCTGCTTCCTGATTGGCCCGGGAGGAGAAGCAGGAAGACCGAATATTCGCTAATGTCACACCCTTTTTTAAGACAATTAGAGCCTCCAGCTCTACTCGCATGCTTCAAAAAAATAAATTTTTAATTCATCCGTCCGACGCCCTGCATGGAGATTAGGGGTAGGGCACATAGATCGGGGGGGGCAAAGCTCCTAATGGACGGGCCGCCACTGCTAAACTCTGTGCTTTAGCTATGCATTGTGTGTGATGTCAGATCCCTTCCCCCTGATTTCTACTGCTGAGAAAAATCCTTTGATCTGTGTTCTTTATGTAGAGGATAGAGGGCTGTAGATGGCTGCTTGTGTGATTGACTTACTCATATTCCCACAAGTCTGCAAGCCAAATTTTAGGCACCCCCTGCAGTAGGAATTTCAGTTTTGGTGAGATACCCCAAGGGTTAATACCTTTTATTTTATTTTTTACATGAAACGTTACAGTGACATCTACTTAAGTCCTATTGGCTGTAGTGCAGTGCAAGGCAGGGGACTGTTTCACACTGTGCTGCGCTAAAAAAAGTAGTGTGTGTGCAGTACTTTTTTTTTTTTTTTTTTTTTTTTTTTTTTTTTCTTTTTTTTTTCTCTGCGCACACCGCCGCAATGCGGTGTTGTAAACCAGCTAGGTAGGAGACAAAGCATTTTGCTTTGTTTTGCAGTGGGACTGTGCTAGAGTAACCACTTAATGTAGTCCTACTGCACCTTAAAAGCCCTCAAAGTGGATGTAAACCCCATTCATGAAATTTGAGCTGGGCACAAATATCTGCAGTGTTTTCTTATCTTTTTTCAAAGCCCTAAGTCCCCTGCCTTTCTCCTGCTCCGTTCTTCTGTTATCAGCATGATAACATCTGACAAGTTCTCCAACAACTGTGATAAAACCAGGCTGAATTTTGTGTCCAGGTGGGTGCTATAAATAGATTAGCAGAGAGCTGGTCTATTCACAGCACAGCTCTGCTTTGTTTCTTCCTTTTTCTGCCTATGTAGAGAGGGGGGTGTGTGCCTTTCCTCCAATTAGCTGTCTCACAGTGTATGGCAAGAATCCACACTCACATGTAAATCAGAAAGAGAAAATTCTAACAGGATGTGCACTTTCTAAACTGCATATACAGCTGAAGACAGCAGATATACATGTAAAACTTTTGTAAGGATTTGTTTCATCTCTGTATCATCTGAGGCTGTTCACTTCACTGAGTATATGTGAGGGTTTACATCCACTTTAAGGGAATTCAGTTCCCTGCAGCTAAGAGTGCACCAGCTAATTATAATGAATCCCCCCTTCTGATTCAAAATCAGTGTCCAAAGGTCATGGTGGAAAAAAACGGCTATTTCTTCAGAGCAACAAAATGTAGGAATGTGCTGCAGAGGTAGTTGAACTCCTCTGGTACACTGATCACCCAGAGGGGATTTGTTTATTTTGTTTTTTTTTTTTTACCCAGCAAAACTTTAATTACTTATTAACCCCTTGGAGTCGGCGCCTGCCGCCTCTTTAAGGGGTTTAGAATGCTGGGAGGAAGGGCTGGGCTTATGATCATGTGACCGCCGTGATTGGCTTTCACCATAGTCACATGATCAGAAAGCTCCCGATTGCAAGCAGTGATCAGGAGCTTTCCACTAGCCACCGGTAACTGTGCCAGGAGCGCTCACTCTCGGAACAGCTCTATGTGCACTAATGCAAGCAAATATGCGGCCGCTTGGCACCAAGGCCACCCAGTAAGAAGCCACATATTTGTGTGCGCTTGGCGCCAAGAGGTTAAAACCTAAAATCTAAACCAAAAAATAAGTGTAATATATTGTAGCTACAATAGTTTTCACATTTTTAAAAAAAATTCTTAACCTGCTAATCCTTCTATTTTTCCTTGGGTGACAATGCTTGTCCACTGTATTTATGAAGAAATAGTGTGGTCAACCTAGGACAGAAAATGTGTTGCTGGTAAAAATAGAAGAAAATGAATGTAGCCACCATATCTAAGGACAAGTGAGCTGCAATATATCTAATTTTTGGTTTTGGATTTTCATTTGCTTACCTTTTCTTTGCATACTCTGCTATGCTGGGATCCTCTGCACAGATCAACTTTTTACTGTTAACCAGAATAACAGTCTAATTTAGATCTTCGGAGGAGTGGCTTAGTGATGGCATTGTGAGGCTGCTTGTTCAGGGAGCTCCATGCAGCCCGGGTGCTTGGAACTAGCTACAGTTCACAGATTGCAGCGAAACCCGGAGAGGAAACCCTCCGGCACTCATCCTGTCTACAGGGATTCGGACATTGCCTCGCATTTTCTCCGCAACTCGGCCACTTTACACCCGGCACAGGATTCCAACATGTCTCTGCCGCGCACCTCAGCTACAGGTTCGGCCGTTCAGAAGAAAGTGACGAAATCACAGCCTGCTCCTGCTTCTGCTAGCGCAGTGTCTTCCGGCCGCCCGGCTTCACCGATTCCTTCTCCAGAGATTCCAAGGGCAGAATCTCCCTCAGGCTCCCAGGCGGCACACTCCCAGGACCCGCCAACAGAGGGAGGATGAAGAGACTTGCTTGCTCTCCTCCCCACCAAACAGGTAATCTTGGAGATGGCATCAATAGTGAGTACCCTGTCAAGGGAAATAAATGACTTGAACAAATTGATGCAGTTGATACTCGGGTCTCGGCAGTGGAAGCTACCAGTAATGCTCTGGAGACCCGTGTGGCAGCTATGGAAGCGGAGCGGGGAGAACCCATTACGGGCTCACTATGCTACACCTGCTCATTGGTGATGGGGAAAATCTGAATCGGAAGAATAACATCCGCCTACGAGGTATTCCAGAGGCCACCTCGGGGGGGGGTTAGGAGACCTTAGAACCACAGTCAAGGCCATCCTCAACGGCATATTGTATAAGGCACCTGAGGAAGAACTGGAGTTAGACCGGGTGCGTGGAGTGCAGGGCCACCGAGGAGGGGATGCCCCATTCCCCAGAGACGTTTTGGCTAGAGTGCACTTTTATACAACCAAAGAGGAGATCATGCGCTGTGCATGGTCCAGGGGCCCTGTTGACTTTGACAGAGCTTCGGTCAAATTATTTACAGATCTTTCTCGCCTGACTCCGTATGCAGGGAGCACTCCGCCCGCTTCTGGAGGTAGTCAGAATCGCAGGGTGACACATCGCTGTGACTCTTTCTTCCTCAGATCCCCAGACCAACTGGATGTCCTATTTGCCTTTTTAGAATCACCTGCAGCCCCTTTCCAGACTGGCTCGACATGTCCCTGTTGATGGATGGTCAACGTCCGTTCGTCTTGGGTCCCCAATGTAGCAGGAGGTCCAGGCCTCGTACAAGGTCAAGGGATCCCTCACAGGTCCTCCCGACAGCCAATGAGCCTTAACACTCTTTGTGAAAGAAGTCAGTCAGGCCAATGATGTCTGGTCAGGAGTGGAGTGCCTTCACTTGTTACGTTTTACAGCAGAACTTTTCTTATTATTTTCTTTTTTGATTACCAGACGTTCAAGAGATAGAAAACACCTGGCCCCTGCCTTAATTTCCAGTATATTGGACATGGAGTATTCCTCACATTTTGTCTACACGTGTTTACCTCGGGTTTCATGGAGTTAGTGGGCCTGATTATTTCCTAGGTGTGGAAGGGGGTGTGCCCTTTGGAGATGGAGGGGGGCTGCCTCCTGGCTGAGGGAATGATGCAGTGCTCCAGAGTCCAGAGTGTCTTAGGTCAGGGTTGGCAGCCATGTGGTTGGGTGCTTGCCATGGCTCGGTTGACCCTGGACTGATTGGGCTATGGGTTTCATTCTTGGAGCTCTGCCCGTGGGAAGATGCCCCAGTGGGTTGTGGATCAGGGTGTTATTTCTGAAGAGCTTCGGAGCTAGCCTCCCCCAAAGGTTATTTTATTTTCACATTTTGCTGTAATCCCAGTTTATGATGCTAATGTTCTTATGGTGCTCGGACGCACATCTCCCAGTGCTGCCCTATAGGCTGCTCTACTGGAGCATTAGGCTTTGTTGTAGCCACTTTTAGGCTTATCATTATTTGAGCCCTCGTTTTGTTTTGCTTTTTCCCTCTCTTCTCAATCCATTCACTTTTCTTTCTTTCTCCTTCTCTCACCCTCTTGCCCCCTTGTCAGAGGTCTTGCTACCCCCGAGAAGCGTTCTAGTCTCCTCTCTGACCTCAGGAAGAAATATACTCAGGTGGCCTTCCTACAAGAGACTCTTTAAACAGGACAGTGTGCCCAAACTCACCAATCAAGACTTTCCATGGGCCTACAACTCCTCTTTCCCCTCTCAAAGTCTAAAGGTGTTAGCATCCTGGTCTCAAACGGTTCCTGGACATATTTGGATATTTGTATGGATCCTCAGGGCCGTTACATTTTGTCAAAAGGCAGAATTCAGTCTACTACAGTGACTTAAGTCAATGTCTACTTATTCATCTTAACTTCCTGCGTACCTTAATGCCAACCTTGTTAGATTTCAGGGAGGGTATGCTCTTGGTGGGTAAACTAATCCCACTCTGAGTACTTTTCCATCTCGAACGGGACGAGACAGGGCTACCCTCTTTCTCCCTTGATTTTTATATTAACGCTGGAGCCTTTTCTCTGTACTGTTCGGACCGACCCGAATATTTCTGGTCTCCAGAAGCCTTCGGGTCATCAAAAAATAGCGGCTTTTGCGGACGATTTATTAATCTTCATATCTAATCCCCGTATATCCCTGCTAAACATTTTTCAGGCCCTTCGCTCGTACGGTGCCCTATCCAATTATAGAATTAATATGTCAAAATCGGCGGCTCTTAACATTACGCTTTCTCACTCGAAATTGCAATCTATACGTACCCATTTCCCCTTTCAATGGGCAGACAAATCGATTAAGTATCTGGGGATACATGTTAGCTCCGACATTGGGGACCTTTGCTCCATGAACTTCACCCCATTACTCAGCAAACTCAAGCTGGATCTCAAACAGTGGCACTCCCTGTCCCTGACGTGGTTTGGGCGCTGCAACACTTTGAAAATGATGGTCCTCCCGTGGATCTTGTACGTGTTGCAGGCCTTGCCGATTTGTGGTCCCTATGGCATTTTTCAAATAAGTACATTCCCTATTTAGGGAGTTTATCTGGTTCACCAAACCACCGAGATTGAGTTTATCAATACTCTCCCTCTCTAAATGGAGTGGGGGTATAGGCCTTCCTGACGTCTTTAGATACTACAGAGCAGTATACCTCTTGAGGGTGGTGGATTGGAATTGAGGGCAATGAGGGCTCTAAGCAGTGGGTTTCCATGGAGAAGGAGGATGCCTCCATTCCTCTCCGATGTTCCCCTTGGCTGATATCTCAATTTCCTGAGGATTTGCAGAATCACCCTTTCATTGGTGCCTCTCTACGGATAGCGAGATCAGTTTTCCATACAATGGATCTTTCCCTGCCGCCCTCGTCTTTGACGCCAATCCTTGGTAACCCCGACTTCACACCGGGGTTCACCAATAGACACCTGTGTAATTTAGGCCATCAGGGGAAGATCTGTCTCCTCGACTTTTGGCCTCAGGGAGGATTTCCTTCCCAGGCTGATTTTATCAGGATTTTCGGTACCCCCCCTGGACTACTGGAGTACCACCCAACTTTTTACAGACCTTTCAGAGATCCCATTATTCACCCAGAGCCCTTACCCCATTTCAGTCGATTTGCAGGAATGGGGAGCCGTCCAGACACACACTTTCCTTGCTCTATGGATACATGGCATCGCCTTCAGATAGCACATTCCCGTCGTTCATACATAAATGGGAAAAGGATTTAGGGATTAAGTTTACACCAGCACAATCAGCCGAGATTTTTATCTTTGCCCACAAATCTTCCCTTGCTAACCAGTATCAAGAAGTGGATACAAAATTCTCTCGATGGCACCCTGTACCGTTCTTGCTACACAAAATGGATAGCAATGTCTCAGAAATAGGCTGGCATTGCAATCAAGCAGTAGGTATGATGGCTCATATATTCTGGCAGTGCCCCCTCCTGGGGTTGTTCTGGGCGGATGTGACAGGTACCGTGAAACATCTGACATCAGTTGATGTAAGTGGCAACCCTAAAGCGTGTCTCTTACGCTTGACAGGGATACCCTTTCGGAAATACAAAAAAATCTCTCCCTATCCATTTGGTGAATGCAGCCAGAGCTTGCATTCCTGCACTCTGGAGGCAGTCACAGCCCCTGACTAAGGTCCTGTGGTACGGGAAAGTTAATGATATCCTACCTAATGGAGGAATTAACTGCCACCCTGAAGAATAATGAGGAGGCCTTCAGGGAGCGTTGGAGGCCATAGAGATACTTCACCTGTACCGACGAATACCTACAAACTGTAGCCCAACCTATACCGGCAGATGGTCAAGCTACTAGTTAGTTGTTTCTTGGCTAGGGGATGGCTAGAGGTGCCTGCTCACTGGTGGGCAATCCCCTCACTTCCCCTGACTCCCTATGCTTCCCCCTTTACCCTTCCTTCTATTATTTTTTCCCTACCCTGCTTTTTCTTCTAGACTGGATAAGCCTTTTACTTGCGATTTCTCTGATCCACGAATTAGTTTGAATTAATAAAGCGTTACTGTCCTTCCGGTGCTTGAACTGGGACCAGAAGACAGTGAGTTTCCCATTACCATACTTTCCAAACCTTTTAAGTATACACTCTAAGACAAGTTTAGATTAGCTTCTTATCTTGGAAAGATTAAGTATGGGTTTTCGGCATACTGGGTCAGGCTTTTGTTGTAAAATCACAGGCTGATAAGCCATAGCTTAAATTTGGATGTGTCAATTTTGATGCCTTTTTGTTTTGTGCTGTTTTTATTGTAACCTATTTTTCAGTTATACTGATCTGTTTCACATTCAGTTGTTATATTTCTTTGTCTATATACATGAGATGACCGGCTGTAACATTGACATATTCGTTATGCCTTATACGAGTAATGCTATGGCCGTCGATATTCTGGTTAACAATTTTGTATTGTACTTTAGCCATTAATAAAATGGAATTAAAGAAAAAAAGTATTAGTTCTTCCTCTTTTTCTTTATACAAATGCTGTTCAGAAACCAGTATGATCTGTCAAAGTATGTCACAGGTCTCATTCAAACAAGCATTTATATATCTGCTGTAATAAAATAAGTATATTGTAGACAAACAGGTTTGGTTTATATTGTTAACTGTTTCGTACTTATATACATTTGTGCTCATAAGTTTACATACCCTGACAGAATTTATGATTTCTTGGCCATTTTCCAGAGAATATGGATGATGACACAAAAACTTTTCTTTCACTCATGGTTCGTGTTTGGCTGAAGCCATTTATTATCAATTAACTGTGTTTACTCTTTTTAAATCATAACAACAACAACAGAAACTACCCTGGTGATTTTGGCCTGATAACATACACACAAGTTGACACAAAGGGGTTTGAATGGCTAATAACGGTAACCATCCTCACCTGTGATCTGTTTACTTGTAATTAGTGTATGTTAGGGTTGCCACCTTTTTTTTTTCAAGTCAAACCCGAACACTTTAGCGGCGCACAGCCATATTATTATTATTTTTTTTTATAGCATAAACTATACATATATTTTGCTATTAAATAACATTTCTAATCATATGAAGTTAATAACAAGAGTCCCCCTTTACATCAGAGCCCACAGAGTTCCCCTTTTACATCTGAACTTCCAGAGTTCCCTTACACTGTAAGGGGGGACTCTGCAGACTCTGTAGGGGAGAACTCTGGGGACTCTGACATGAGGGATGCTCTGGGAACCCTGATTAAGGGGGCACACTGAGAACTCTGAACGGAGAGGGCTCTGATGTAAGGGGGAACACTGTGGCCTCTGGTGTAAAGGAGAGCCCTGATGAAAGGGGTGCTCTGAGAACCCTGATTTACCTTAGCTTACTCAGAGGCAGGAGAGAGAGAAAGGGGGGGGGGGACTTCAGTCACAGACAGGGATGGATGGTGAGCTCACTCACCCCTTGGAAGTCAGCACCTCTCATCCAGATGTATATAAGGCTGCTGGAATTTACATTTCCGGCCCCCACTTTCCTTTTCTGAGGCACAGTGCAGAGGATTGAAGTGTGGGCAGACACAGAGCGGTGGGGGGCAGAAGGAAGAGGAGCAGATCAACCCCTTTCGCTCTCCCGTCTGTGTGTGTTTGGGGGCTGGCTTTGGGCAGTGTGAGAGAGAACTGCAGCCAGCAACTCTGCTGGGAAGCCAAAGTCAGGTCTAAATAAAGTGTCCGGGTTTCAGGCAGTCTGAAACTCGACGCATGATTCCAAACCTGAGCTGTCCGGGTGAATCCTGAACAGGTGGCAACCCTAGTGTGTGTGTGTGTGTGTGTGTGTGTGTGTGTGTGTGTGTATAAAAGGACAAAGAGTTTCTGGACTCCTAACAGACCCTTTCATCTTTCCTCCTGTGCTGTACTGACATGTTTGGATTCTGAGTCATGGAGAAAGCAAAAGAATTTTCAAAGGATCTGCAGAAAAAGGTAGTTAAAAGCAGGAAAGGGATATAAAAAGATATTCAAGGAATTGAGAATGCCAATCAGCAGTGTTCAAACTCTAATCAAGAAGTGGAAAATTAGGGGTTCTGTTGAAACCAAACCAAGGTCAGGTAGCCCAACTAGAATTTCAGCCTTAACTGCCAGGAAAATTGTTCGGGATGCAAAGAAAATCCCTCAAATAACTTCAGGTGAAATACAGGACTCTCTGAAAACATGCTGTGTGGCTGTTTGAAGATTCATAATAAGGAGGCACTTGAAGAAACATGGGCTGCATGGTCGAGTCGCCAGTAGAAAGCCCTTACTACGCAAATGCCACAAAATATCCCACTTACAATATGCCAAACAGCATAGAGACAAGCCTCAAACCTTCTGGCACAAAGTCATTTGAAGTGATGAGCCCAAAATTGAGCTTTTTGGCCACAACCATTAATGCTACATTTGAAGAAGAGTCAACAAGGCCTATGATGAAAGGTACACCATTCCTACTGTGAAACAAGGAGGTGGATCGCTGATGTTTTGGGGATGTGTGAGCTACAAAGGCACAGGAAATTTGGTCAAAATTGATGGTAAGATGAATGCAGCGTGTTATCAAAAAATACTGGAGGAACATTTGCATTCATCAGCCAGGAAGCTGCGCATGGAACGTACTTGGACATTCCAACATAACAATGATCCAAAACACAAGGCCAAGTCGACCTGTCATTGGCTACAGCAGAATAAGGTGAAGGTTCTGGAGTGGTCATCTCAGTCTCCTGACCTCAATATCATTGAACCACTCTGGGGAGATCTCAAAACGTGCAGTTCATGTAAGACAGCTCAAGAATTTACAGGAACTGGAGGCTTTTTGCCAACAGGAATAGGCAGCTTTACCATCTGAGAAGATAAAGAGCCTCACCCACAAATACCACAGAAGACTTCAAGCTGTTATTGATGATAAAGGGAGCAATACACGGCATTAAAAACTGGGGTATGTAAAATTTTGATCAGGGTCATTTGGGTAGTTTCTGTTGTCATTATAATTTAAAAAAAGTAAACACAGTTGATTGATAATAAATGGCTTCAACCAAACACTAACCATGAGTGAAAGAAAAGTTTTTGTGTTTATCATTCATTTTTTGTAACACGTTTACCTGCACTGCACATGGAAGCAAGTTGCATACTTGTTGAATTAATTGACATTAACTGATGTAAAACTGTCTAAATTGCTGTCAACTCATGTTATTTCATGTAAAAGTATATAATCTGAATTTTAAAAATACATAAAACTAAAGTCTGCATGCTGAGGAAAACTCCTTGTGTGTAAATGAGGCCTAATTTCCAGCCTTCATTAGAAATAAAAAAAAAAAGGCAAACTGATATTTATTTAAAGTTCAGTCCCCTGTGTAATTGTATGTATTTTTTTTTTTCTTTTATACCAAACCTTTTTTTATTTATTTTTTTTAGATACCTTCGACCAATCACATACAAGGCAGAATTATTTCCCCCTCCCCCTTCCTTCCCAGGGTTGGTTGGTGTTTAAAGAGGAGCTCCGGTCTTCCAAAAAAAAAAAAAAAAAATAGGTCAGCAGCTATAAATACTATAGCTGCTGACTTTCAATATAAGGACACATACCTGTCCAGGGATCCAGCAATGTTGACAACCAAGCCGAGTCAGTCGGCTTTGGGTGCAGGTGCCGGCAATGCAAGTAAGGGAAACCTGCAGTGAAGTCTTCTCGCTTCACTTCGGCTTCCTACTGCGCATGCACGAGTCATGCTGCACTTTGTGAATGGTCCAGCAGTCTTCTGGGACCTGTGTGTGTCCCAGAAGGCTGGGGATAAAGGGCCGCACCTGCTCGTAGATCGCCACTGCGGGCTGGTATTGGGCACAAGTACCTGTCAAAACCAGGTACCCGCTTCCCCCCAAAAAGTTCCAAATGTGGCAGTGAAGGGTGCAAACAGGCGGAATTTCCCCTTTTGGGTGAAGCTCTGCAATAATGGCTCAGTGATGTCGGTACCATTGTCTGCACTCTTATACTATGAGTACAGGGTGCCCCAGTGATGCTTCCCCATAGAGGGCAGGTCAGTGACAGACTGCACCTCAGGAAGTGGGATGAATGACTACGGCAGGTGTCTCCAAACTTTCTAAACAAAAGGCCAGTTTACTGTCCTTCAGACTTCCGGAGGGCCTGACTGTGGCTATTGGCAGTGTCCTGGCATTAGTGGGAGTAAACAGTGCATCTTTGGCATTAGGTGGAGGAACAGTGCCCAATAGTTTGTGTCAATGGGAGAAATTGTTTCCCATTGTTTATGTCCGTAGCAGGAATGTTGCCCCATTGTTGGTGTCAGTGGAAGGAAAAGTGCCTCAAGGGCGAGATAAAGGCAAGAAAAGGGCTGCAGTTTGGAGACCACTGGACTACAGGCATAAGAAGAGGAAGGACCAGTCCTGGACTATGCAGTGGTGGTATGAGGAGGACAGTTTGAGAGTAGGACTATTGTAGTCAGAGCTGCTTTTACATTTTTAGAACAGGTGGTCAATTTAGTTTAATAACACAAATACATTGGAATTGAAGTTTGATAAAAAATAATCCTGATATATTGCATAGTGCTTTATAAATGCTTGAGCTATTAGCAACTCTTCAGGTCCCAGAGGAGCTTTCAGTCTACTGTCATCTACTGCCCCCTGTGAAGGCACATTTTAGGAAAGAAAGAAAGATGTTCATTTACTTACCCTTTTGTTGGGGGGTGGGGGGATTTGGGGAGGAAATTGACGCATCCAAAGGCAAAATATATGAGGATTACATTGCAGAAAGGGAAGTGTGCTAATCCTTCCTCTGTGGAATTTGAAGTTTAGTATCAAGAAAAAACATCAGGGTACCATCCGTAATTCTTTGTGGGACACCGTTTGTTTCCTGGATACTTTTACTAGGTCACTGTACTGCCACACTGGCAGTGTCACTCTTAAAATACAACACACAGTCATACAGTTGCATATGCATATTTTTGGAAGAGTTGCAAGCAGTGAAAGCTAGAACTAGTGCTAACTACAGTTGGTTGGATGGTAAACGTGAGCAGCATAAGTTGTACAGCATGTACCCACCAAGGAAAATGGGATCTTTGAAGAATCAGATCATTTTGGCGTAGTTTTTTTACTTTTTTTTTTTTTACTTTTTTTTTTTTTCAAGGCCTCAAACACTCTTAGAAGTAGCAGGCTCCAAGAGATGAAATGTAGTTCTGAATATTTGTGAATACTAATAACTGCCTTCGCAACAGGTTCTCTTGGAGGCTTTGTGACCCAATTACAGTATGTGAGCTCACTAAATCTGTTGAAAGATTTGCCACGAGTTCCTGACTGAGCATGCTTACTATTAAGTATCAGCAAAAATAATACCACAATAGTATTTATCCTTTTGTGCAGTTCCGTTATTTCAAAAGTCTGCAGGAAGGGTTAGTGAACCGTGGTGCCTGCCCAGCTTGCAGCTGTTCATTGTTGTCTGAGGTTTTCAAGTCAGAGAAGGAAAAACACTTTGTGTGTCATTGAGGCATATTTAAAGACAAATTAAACCCTTTTAAATTGTTTAACTTTTCACAAAAAATAAAAAGTGAATAAATTCCCAACATCTTCCACTCCCCTCCAGTTCCTGCTGCATGTACCATGTACTGCATAATGCGAGCAATGGCGAGCACTCATTGGTCAGTGATGATTATGTCCCTGCAGAGACCAGAGAGAAACTGTTATTGTTATGGGACACTGTCCTGTAAGAAAGAAGCCTTGCATCATGCTGTTACATAGCCTCCAGCACTGTGTAGTAATGCTTTAAGGCTGGGCTCACAGCAGGAGTCCGGTGTGCCTCCATTCACCGTTTCAGGTCCGATTTCAGCCCGAATTTTGGGCTGAATTCGGACATGAAACAGACCAAAAGCCGCACAGGGCTCTTGTGCAATTCGCACCAGACTCACTGCGGAGATGCGTGAACCGGCTCCATAGAGAGTAACAATCTCCTTGACATTCAAATTGGATGTGGGGAATCTGCATCCAATTTGCAATAGTGTGAACCCAGCCTAAAGCAGTGGTCTCCAAACTGTGGCTTTGGGACTGGATACGGCACTTTGCTTGCCTTTATCTGGCTCTTGGGGCACTATTCCTCCCACTGACATTCACAATGGGGCACTATTCCTCTCACTGCCCCCAAGATGGGGCATTATCGATGCCAGGACATTTTCTACCAGGACATTGGAGGCTCAGCAGGAGGCATGCCAGACCTCAGAAGAAAACTTATTTCCACACTAAGATCAAGGGTCCTTCATGTCAGCATGGTGGTAGGGGACAGGTCAGGATGTTGCACTTTCTAAATACAACAAACTTTAAAGAGGAGCTCCAGGCTCCCCCCAAAAAATTTAAAGTCAGCAGCTACAAATACTGTAGCTGCTGACTTTTAATACGAGGACACTTACCTGTCCAGGGATCCACCGATCCTTCAATTGGCTTCGGGTGCAGGCGATGGCATCATAAGTAAGGGAAACTGGCAGTGAAGCCTTGGAACTTCACAGACAGTTTTCCTCTGCGCATGCGGGAGTCACGCTGCGGTTTTAAATGGTCCCGTAGTCCTCTACGACCTGACCATGCATCTGACTTGAAGTGGGAGTGGGTACCTGTCAAAACAGGTACCCACTCCCCTCAAAAAGTGCCAAATGTGAGTGAGCCTTGTTTGTACAGACAAATGGATTTATATTTTGTAGGGATATACCGATACTGAGCATTTTCACGAGTACTTGTACTCATGCAAATGCTCCCAATGCCTAATCCGATACCTGGGAACAAAGAAGAAGCGGTGTTGCTCATTCCTGGAAGTCAGAGGGTGGAGAGCAAGTCCTCAACAGGCTGACACCAGCGGCGACAGGTAACCTGTCAGGGGCGCAGGGGGCACCCGCATGTTCTGTCAGAATCGGTGACCTGGGCCATCACATTCGGTAAAGGAACTGAAATGTAGCACTGATTGGCAATTGCTGGCATAATAATGAATGATGAGATCAATGAGACAATACCGATTCAAAGGAAGAATTTTGCAATGCTAGCAAATACAAATGCTGCAACACCCATCTTGGTAGACCCTGCTGCACTCGGCCGCAGTAAGCCTGCTAGCATTGCAAAATTCTTCCTTTTGAATCGGTATTGTCTCATTGATCTCATCATTCATTATTATGCCAGCAATTGCCAATCAGTGCATTTCAGTTCCCATCAGTGCCGCCCAGCAGTGCCACCTATCAGTGCTCATCAGTACCACCTATTAGTTCAGTTCCCATCAGTGCTGTATATTGATGCCGCCTCATCAGTGCTGCATATTAGTGCCATATTACTTTTAAAAAAGTATCTGTAATTGGTATTGGCAAGTACTTGAAAAAAGTATCGGTACTTGTAGTCGGTCCTAAAAAAGTGGTATCGGTGCAACCCTAATATTTTGACTGTAACTGCAGTAATAAAGAGAGAAGCTACAGCTTCAAAGGCAAAACTTTTTTTTTTAAGTTTTGAATAGTGGCTGTGGATTAGAACACCTGTCAGCATTTATTGCTGTCTGTGCCCCCATTAGGGAGATTCACCCTTTCTATTTGTCCTGTTTACCATTATCATTGAAAGTAAAAGAAAATCCAACATTTTGAGTTGTCCCCAGAAAAGTAATAGAGGGGAGATCTTCTAATAGGGACACTTGTTTTGGTGACCTGGGGGTCCCCAAGAAATTCCCTTACTTTGCAGGGATTTCCTCCCTTCCTGTTTGGCTATGGGACAGGAAGTGAAGGGAAATCTTCAGAATGGGACAGAAACGGCAAAAAATATTCTGACGGGTTATAACCCTCTCTTACTCTATATATCCAAAATGAAAAAAAAAAGTTTTGCCTATAGTTCTACTTTAAGGCTAATGTACACGGAACGTCTTTACAACCTCTCCTGAACTATTTAACTTGACAGATAGTAACCCACGTTTTAAAACGTCTGTTTTGCCGCGTTTGCGTTTTAGAAGCGTTTGAAATTAAAAAAAATTTTTATTTCTTTTCTTAAAAAATAGCCAAAAATGAAAAACGCCTGTGAAAGAAACATGGCTAACCGCGAGTTACCGCGTTTAGAAGCATTTGGAGCTTGAAATGCCTCTAAACTCAGCGTCTGAACTCATTTTTTTGCTTTCCAAAAAAGGCCTCTAAACTCAACTGCCTAGAAATGACTATAAATGACCCTGTGTACATGTACTGATAAGAAAACACAGGAGAGTTCAGGAGCAGTTGAAAAAAATGTCCAACTGCTCCTAAACTTACCAGCAGCAGAGTACATGAGGCCTAATTCAGGCAAGGAAGTGTGAAGAGTGTTTTTCGATAGACTATAACCATAAAGGTAATGAACTGGGTGTGACAGTACAATGCTGCCACCTAGGTGATCCTGACAGTTACACACTTCCTGTCTGGTGACAACATTAACTCACTGTACAGTATTTGTGTCAGCATAGGACAGGACTACAGAACTCCATCTTCTCCCTTTTCTAAAATGGGGATCCATAGAGATAACTGTGAACAATTTAACTCAAGAGTGCAGCACAGACAGAGATCCCTGGAAGCCACCAGCTCACTAGATTTCTGGCAGGATAAACAGATATGCACTTCAAATGTTTTATTTTACACACCAAAAATGAACTAACAATGGGCTAATTGTAAGGGTTTATGTACACTTAAAGGGGTTGTAAAGGTAATTTTTTTTTTTTTTTTTAAAATAACAAACATATCATACTTACCTTCACTGTGCAGCTCGTTCTGCACAGAGTGGCCCCGAACCTGGTCTTCTGGGGTCCCTCGGCGGCTGTTTCAGCTCCTCCCCGCAAGCATTTACCACCTTAATGCGAGCTCCCTCGCATGGTGGTGAGTGCTTGCGGGCGCGCTCCCGTGATACAGCCGGCGGCTATAGCCGCTCGCTGTATCACTCGGCCCCGCCCCCCGGCGCGCCGCGTCATCGGATGTGATTGACAGCAGCGCGAGCCAATGGCTGCGCTGCTTTCAATCCATCCACTGCAGCCAATCAGCGACCAGGCTGAGCTGCAATGAGGACGAGCAGCGAAGATTCGAGGCGTCAGGTAAGTAAAACGGGGGGGCTGGGGGCGGCGGTACTGTCAAAAGTTTTTTCACCTTAATGCATAGAATGCATTAAGGTGAAAACATTTTTATCTTTACAACCCCTTTTAAAGGGTCAGTTTTTCAAACACTTGGCACCTGCTTTCCCCGATCTGGCCAATAAAAGAGGTCATTCCATTCATGAAATGGACACATATTGGATAGTTTATATCTAAAACGTAATCTGCTGAGTGAGACTTGGGAGACAGGTAAAAGCTGAGAACCCCAGTGGCAAGATCTCTGTGCTGGTTTTCCCACAAAATATAAATGTCAGTAGGTGATTGAGGACTGAAGTGTTTGAGCTGTGCATTGTGTGTCCCCAAAAACGAGTGGAACAGTGTCACTTTTGTATACATTCTGTAAACAGACCTTTGTTGTGTAATTTGTGTACATTTACATTTGTTGGTGTTTGTAATTTCACACATTAGCTACAGTTTTATTCGATTTACTTGTAAAGCATTTTTTTGAGCAGTCAGATTATCGCTTACAGTAAATCTGAAGAGCTTCATGTGACTGGATAATTGTTGGTGCTGTAGCCGCAAGGAAGAATGCAACCATCCACTCATGAGAAACAATTATTTCATTGATGCGAATAGTTTAAAAGTTCACTTAAAAAAATGAACATATAATGACCGTAAAGTTTTAAACAGGCACTAAACAAGACAGCTTTAAAAAAAAAAAAAAAAGTGTATGTAGGTGTGTGTATGTATGTATGTGTACACACACACAGACTATATTACCAAAAGTATTGGGACGCCTGCCTTTACACGCACATGAACTTTAATTGCATCCCAGTCTTAGTCCATAGGGTTTAATATTGAGTTGGCCCACCCTTTGCAGCTATAACAGCTTTAACTCTTCTGGGAAGGCTGTCCACAAGGTTTAGGAGTGTGTCTATGGGAATGTTTGACTATTCTTCCAGAACCCCATTTGTGAAGTTAGGCACTGATGTGAACAAGAAGGCCTGGCTCGCAGTCTCCGCTCTAATTCATACCAAAGGTGTTCTTTCGGGTTGAGGTCAGGACTCTGTGCAGGCCAGTTAAGTTCCTCCACCCAAAACTCACTCATCCATGTCTTTATGGACCTTGTTTGTGCACTGGTGTGTAGTCATGTTGGCACAGGAAAGGGCCATCCCCAAACTGTTCCCACAATGTTGGGAGCATGAAATTGTCCAAAATGCCTTGGTAAGCTGACACCTTAAGAGTTCCCTTCACTGGAACTAAGGGGCCAACCCCTTAAAAACAACCCGACACCATAATCCCCCCCTCTACCAAATGATTTGGACCAGTGCACAAAGCAAGGTCCCTAAAGACATGAATGAGCGAGTTTGCAGTGGAGGAATCTGACTGGCCTGCACAGAGTCCTGACCTCAACCCGATAGAACACCTTTGAGGTCAATTAGAGCAGAGACTGCGAACCAGGCTTTCTCGTCCACATCAGTGCCTGACCTCACAAGTACGTTTCTGGAAGAATGGTCAAACATTCCCATAGACACACTCCTAAACCTTGTGGACAGCCTTCCCAGAAGAGTTGAAGCTATCATAGCTGCAAAGGGTGGGCCAACTCAATATTGAACCCTACGGACTAAGACTGGGATGCCATTAAAGTTCATGTGCGTGTAAAGGCAGGTGTCACAATACTTTTGGTAGTGTATATAGTCTCATAAGAGCTGCTAATATTGAACACACATATGGAGGTGGATGGAATGGATAGTCAAAATTGTATTAACATTTACTGCATATAGCTTACATTTCCATTTTGCAATATTTTTGGACAAAGTAAGAAGCTAAAACGTCTTATGTTTGAGACAAATTTCATTAGAAATTCAACTTACTTAATCATCACTGGTTATCATTACATTGTATAGGGGACACAAAACATCCACTTAAAACGTAGGATTCGTTGCAGATGTTTGACAGGATCCTTGGACATTTCCTGCTTGTGAATGAATGATTTGTAAAGCGCTGCAAATGCAAACTGAATCGCCTCAAGGCGCTAGATGCATTCTCTGTTGTCAGCTTCTTAGAAAAGGAAGGTCTTTAGTTTTTTCCTGAAGGCCTGATGGTTTTCTTCCATGCGGATGTAGGTCGGAAGAGCGTTCCATAGCCGAGGTCCTTGGACTGCGAATCTTCGTTCTACCTTTGCTTTGTATCGGTATTTGGGAATGATGAGGAGGTTTTGGTTAGCTGATCAAAGACTGCGATTAGGTGTGTAGTGTTTTATTTTCTCCCGGAGATATAGCGGAGCGTTTCCTTGTATGCATTTGTGGGTGATACAAAGGGTCTTGAATGTGATCCGATTCTTTGCAGTTAGCCAGTGTAGGCTCTTTAGGGATGGGGAAATGGATTCCCAGGGTTTTTTTTCCTGTCTTGCCGCCGTGTTTTGGATGAGTTGTAAGCGCGCAAGCTGATATTGGGGTAATCCTACGTAGAGCAAATTTGCGTAGTCAAGTCGGGAATTGATGATTGTTCCAACAACTGCCGCTTTGTCCTTTTCTGGGATGAAGGGGATGAGTCTACGTAGCAGGCAGAGGAGATGGTGGGATCCGCTAACTACTGATCCTATTTGTGCATCCATTGTCATTCCTGAGTCAAAGATGACTCCGAGACTCTTGGCTTTGGTGCTTGGAGAGATGGTCTGTCTGAAGATGGTGGGAGGTGTCCACGGAGTCTTAGTTTTGGAATTTTTGTTAGCGTGTAAGAGAAGGATTTCTGTTTTTGAACCGTTGAGTTTGAGGGAGCTAATGGTCATCCAGTCATCTATTAAAGTAAGGCATTTCTCTAAATGCTGATGATGGTCTTTTTGTCCGGGGATGCGAAGGTAGAGTTGGGTGTCATCAGCGTATGAGTGGAAGCAGAGGTCCGTTTTTCTGATGATTTTGAGGAGTGGGCGGATGTAGATGTTGAATAGCACTGGTGACAAGGGTGAGCCCTGAGGGACTCCACAGGAGATTGCCCGGGTTTCCGAGGTGAATGCTCCTAGTTTCACTATCTGAGAGCGATTCTCTAAGAAGGATGCTTGTGACCAAAGAGGGAATGAGGAGCTCTCCCCATGGGTGTCATCATTTACTGATATGTACTCAGAAATATGTTAACAGAAAATCTTTGAGTAAAAAAAACTGTGTATAAAGACCTGTGTAATGTTGAGTATAGGCGTGTAAAGGTGTGTAAGCGTATAGATGAAAAAAATTCTTCATTGACAGTGTTGTAATATACTCATTTATACTTGCAAAAACTTGCTTATTGGTGAGTAAACACGTGTATGCAAGTAAATTACTGCATTCAAATGTAACTTTTTCTATTTTTGTTTTACGGATCTGTACTGCACGCTGTATTACAGCTGTGTGCGTTGTCCCGTAGACAACTGTGCATCTCATTTCAACTCGTTAAAATAGTGTCGTTTTTTTGCTACCATGTGCAAGAGGACTAATTGGAACACAGACAGATTCAAAACCTTTTTTAAAGCATTGTTTGGAAGTACTGGATCCAAACACTATAGCAGCCATTCTCAACAAGGGTTAAATGAAACCTTAAGGTTCCTCCAGAGATTGCTAAGACTTCCTTGAGCAGTGGCTATGATGCCACTTGGTAGAGCCAGCTGCACAATACTAAGAACCCAGATGAATTGGTTTTAGCAGGGGCCCCTTGAGGCCTGAAATTTCATAGATTCTTCTGGGGTAAAGTTCAGAAAGGCTGCTATAATATATTTTGCATTGAAGACCAAAATTGTGGTGGAGAGTTCACACATTAGCAATTTTGAAGCTGCACCAGAAGTTCTCCAATGCTAAACATGAAGATTTCCAGTATATTCAATGGTGCCTGAGCGTGGAGTTGCTTGAATCTTGGAACTCACTGCTTTAAAATAGTGCATGAGCTTCTTTTGGGGCAGAGAGATGTGTTTTGGCCCCAATATACCTCGAACGGAAGCACCTGAAAACTGCATTACAGCATGTGTTTTCTTTACAAAAAGCATATTTAAGTGCGCTGTCCTCAAAGGATTTTTTATAATAAAATCATACATATAAACAGATATATAATAAACTTGATAAAATTCATAAATAAGCAAAAAGGTGCAACAAAGTGCAAAAAAAGTGTATATAGAGTGTGACAAAAAGTTCAAATAAAGTGCAAACGATAGTACTAAAGACGTAGTCCTTGGTATTCTCTTAGTGTGGAAAAAATTGGAATACACCACCAAAGGAAAGTGCTCCCACTGCCTCTTCACCACAAACCGTTAATAGGGCTTCTTACCAGATGATATGACCTTGCAAGGAGATCCAATATCGCCTTGCTGCCTAACAGCTAAATGTGCCTCATAGTGTAGTGATTTTTACCAAAACAAATGTATTAAAAATATAAAAATGCACTTGAACAGTACAAATTCTTAGCATGTATTTAAAAAAACAGCCAGCATGTCCATGCTACAACCCAGCTTATGGAATGACGTCATTGATTGACAGGGCTCTGTGCATGAAACTACAAGTTGGGCTATGACTAAGCACCAGGGAAGGTGTGAAACGTGTTAGCTGTGCTGTATTTGTACCCCCATTGCTGTATGGATTGTCGTTTTCTATCATGGATCAATAAAGGTAATTTTATAGGAGTGCGGCCATCCAGACTTTTCACTATCACTTCTGGTTTACTAGATCCGAGACCTGATCAAAGCTGATTCTGGCTTCGTTCGGGTCTCTGGCCAGCCGGCGGACGTGTCGGCTGGTCGCTCGGGTCTCCCGGTGGGACGGGATAACGGCTTCTTAGCCGCATCGGTTGTTACCCCAAGAGGGCCAACCATCTAAAAAAACTTTACCAGGGCTGCAGGCATCACCCCGGTACAACCCCTTTAAGCCGAGGCCACACATTTGCATACGGTTGTCGTGAAGGGGTTTAAATGTCCGTGGGCTGGGTGCACGTGAATTCATCATGTGCACTGATGGGAGATATTTAGCGGCGGCAGGCCGGGTGCGGCCTGCAGGCTGTAGGTTGCCGACCCCTGCTTTACAGGCTCCAATAAATAAATAAATGCACATTTTTTTTACCTGCAAAAAAAATGTGCATTTTGTTAATTTTTTCCAAAAAGTGAACTTATCCTTTAAGTTACAAAGATATGAGGTGTGAGGTATGCACACCTTGGAATAACAGGTCAAGAACAAGCAGACAGGACATGCTGGAACTTGTAGCCATCTGGAACTCCTATAGCTAACTCCTGTTTGCTTTTGACTTCTTGTGGAAATTGGAGGGTGGAACGCTGGACTTCAAGCTCGCTGAAAGCTCCACTGAAATCAAATAGTTGGTATAGTGATACAGCACTCTACTGCTGGGGATCTCCAACAGATTCTCTAGGAGAGTCACCTTGTATGAAAAGAAAACATAACAGCTTGGCACACTTTTTCTTTCACTCCATCAATGCTCTAGATCTCTCCTGGAAATTAGGAAGTGGGGTGCTAGATTTCAAGCTTGTTGGAGGCTCCACTTAAGTCAAATGATTGTTCTATTGTGGCAGCACGCTACTGCCGGGTGGAACCCAACGGAGCCCTTAGAAGAGTCAGCTTGTATGGAGAGAAGGGATAAGGGCTTGGTGTTCTTATTCTTTCACTCTATACATGCTCTAGACTTCTTCTAGCCTTCTGACTTTTCTGTAGCCTGCTCTCCCAACCAAGCATGCCTCCTGAGCAGTGCCACCCTGAGCTCCCAGACAGAGATTTACGACAAAGTTGATATGAGGGTATTACTGTCACTGTGTTGAAATAGATGTAGTTCTGTGTCGTCCCATCTTAAGATGACTCTTGACTGCCGTGCTGTGTGAAGTGCATGTACCTCACGCATGACAGTGATTACACAGTGTACTCAGCACACACAGCCACTCTACAGTGTTTTGAAACTGGAGATTCATAAAAGAGCTCTTTGATAATGGAACTACAGAGCAACAAATATAGACTTTGAATGCCATGGGTAAACATGCAAGTAGATGATAAACAACCACTGGGAACATGACACTCATGATTGTTAGGCCTACAGGCACAACACAACTTCTAATTCCATTGATCCATTTTTAACACAAGTACTATATAAACTATGTAGAAAATGTAATCTTCATTGAAGCTAAACTCCAGGCACGTATATAAATAGAGTTGAAGATGAGACCTCTGAAGGGTGAGTCCTTTGTAACATACCTCTGATGGGGACACCTGGGGGATTCAGAGATTTTGGTACACTAGTGTTGCTGTCCCCTAGGGGAGGTGGTGGTTTATCCCTGCACCCTCCCTGTTTTCGTTAGGGTGCTAAGTGCAGCTGTGATCTTCTGTCCTTTTTTCCAGAAGCCTCTACACCTGAAAGACTGGCCGCATGGAGTCCTTCGAATGCACCTTAGTGAAAGCCTCTAACTATTCCAAGCAGTATGGACCGGCTACTGTTGTAGATTGTATGAGTCTTATATTAGGCCTTTCTGTAAAAAGTGTATCACAAAGCTCTCAGCACAAAAATATTTAACTTTAATGAATGCTTTCATGGATACTGAGATTTGAAATGGTGTCTACATTTTAATCTTTCAGAACAGTGTTCTCAGATTTTCGCTTCCACTTTTAAGGCTGGTCCTCCAGTCTCTATGCTGCCTTGTTCTACTAGTTCCCTGATAATGGCGACTCTGGCTGTGGTGGAGATTAATTCTTCTGGTAGGTCAGAGAAACAGGAGGGAAGCTTTGGATGAGGCGAAGGAAGAGCCTTCCAGACATTTACTTTCCTTAAAGAAAATAGATCTGTTACAAAGAACAAATTCCTGATCTCTTGAAAATCCTCTTGATGCAGAATAAGCTGTACAGAGGATTGCAGAATCAACAGGGTATTTTTTTTTTTTTTTACCAGTGTTCTAAGGATTTGATCCTTAATGAATGGATCCAGAAAGGAAGATAGTTGACAGATCCTGGAAGAGAAGGTTACCCTTCAGTATTGATAGTGAGGAGAGAAAATGAAAAATTTCTTAAACTGGATGCTGCCCTATCCTAGATTTCTAAAACTGCTGACCTTTCTTTCGATGCAGGTAACATTAAGATTCAGATGGACAGGTCATGAATGCTGAGGCCTTCCTTAGGGTCTGTCTAAAGTCCTTAATGGACTGGTGAAACAACCTTTTGAGACTATCCAAGATTCTTCTCTTAAAGTGGATGTAAACTCTCACATACACCCAGTGAAGTGAACAGCCCCAGATAATACACAGGGATGAAACACATCTCTCTACATAAGTTTTACATGTATATCTGCTGTCTTCAGCTCTATATACTGTTTTAGAAAGTTCAGGCCCCTTAGAGATTTTCTCTTCCTGTTCAACTCTTTTGAAGTCTGGACACACAGCCAAGACAGCTGATTGGAGGAAAGGCATCCCCCTCCACATAGGCAGATACTCTCAGAGCTGGTCTGTGAATAGTTTAGATGTCTGCTAACTATTTATAGCAACCTCCCATACACAAATTTCAGGCTGGTTTTATCTTCTGTCACAGAGAACTTGTTAGAAGTTATCATGTTGATAACAGTAGAAGGGAGCAGGAGAAAGCCACTTGACTTAGTGCTTTGAAGAGAGAGAAGAAAACACTACAGATATGTGCCCAGCTCAAATTACATGAATTGGGTTTACATCCACTTTAAAGCCTAACTTCATGTTTCTTGTGAGTTTTAAATAGTTTGCTTGGACCAAGTTGGTCCAAACAAACGATTTGCTTCACTAACAAATGTGCCAACTGTATGTAGCATCAGGTACATACAATATACAGTGCCTTGCAAAAGTATTCACCCCCCCTTGGCTTTTTACCTATTTTGTTACATTAAAGCCTTTTAGTTCAATTTTTTTTTTTCTGAATTATATGTGATAGATCAGAACACAGTAGTCTTAAGTTGGTGAAGTAAAATTAGAAAAATATATACATAAAACTATCTTTCAGAAATAAAAAACTGATAATTGGCAGGTGCGTTTGTTTTCACCCCCTATGAAGCCCATAAAAAGCTCTGGTGCAACCAATTGCTTTCAGAAGTCATATAATTAGTGAAATGATGTCCACCTGTGTGCAATCTAAGTGTCACATGATCTGTCCTACTTTCTTTTATTTAGTTCTTGTGGTCCAAAATGTAACCCCAAATCATCATCTCCGCCTCTAGATCATATCCCAGAATTATTTTTCTTTTACCTTGTTTCTGCAGTGAGAAACTGCTTTTATTACCTGGTGAAAGTGGTCAAATATGTACCTGGTAGTGGTAAAAAAGGCGCTTGTGGGTTTAACCAATCATTTTTTTTGTACAATTCTCCTTTCAATTGGGGCATGGCAGGGGGTGTGTCCTAAGCCTACATACTTTTTCTAATAGGTGTCCCTCATTCCCATCTCAGAAATTTGGGAGATATGCATGAACAAACTTATTAAAATTCACTCTGGGGCTTAAAGCAGAACTCCAGGAATTATCTGTATCACATACTTACATTGGTCCAGCTTGGCACAATGTAAGTATTCATATCTCATAACTGATGGACTGCTGGGGAAACTGGACATCATTGAAGTAGTCGGCACTACTATAGAGTTAGCTGTGATCTCCTGTGATGTTCTGCTTGGGTTCACAGAGAACGGTTTCCCCTCTGCACACTGACCTTTGGCAGGGGGGGTCACTTAGTTGGCACAGATGCCATTCATTGAACACCTTGTTTATTTTCAATGAATACAAGACATTTTCTGATTGGACTTGATAGTTTGTGACATCATGACTCCTCTTTTCCACATCTTTTATCGTCCCTAAAGCTATCTTCTATCGGTTCCCTTGTATACAGCATGCTCTGCAAGCAGGAGTGAATATGGAGCCCTGGATTTCATACAGGATAGCCTGATATCATTAGAAAAAAGCTGTTAGTGGAGGGGAGCTTTTGAAAAGATTTTTAAGGCTAAGTTCACTTAGGTGATTGAGTATAGGGTTGATCAACTCTTTGGTGACCACAAGCCCCCCCCCCCCACCCCACTTACAGTGTGACATGGCCTCCGCTCAGGTTGGTCTCCATTGCCCTGACCACAATGCTTCATTTTGTGGTGCAACAAGTTTAACTAGTTGAGTTTGACAAGTAGTGCCAAATGATTGCCATGCAGTTGCTGCATAGTATTTCAATGTATAAAAAAACAAAAGCGCATTTAGGAGATGGTAGTAATGCCTTCTAAATGCCTATAAACCAACTCTAAACTGCCTCTGAAAAAGTTTCCCACTGTGGTTTGCTTTTCAGAGAGGCGATAGAACCTGCCGACTGTGTAATGGGCCCTGAGTATGTGATATGGGGGGGGGGGGATAAATAGTAGCTGTGATAATGTATGTGGTAATAAGGCAAGCCAGTATACTGGGGTAGAAAAAGAGGGTACAGAATAGGTGACTTAGAGAGCAAATAGAATCAATCTGGCCCTGACAACAGATTATACAGCTTTTTTTTTTATCTTGTTCACATGGGGTGTACATAACCATACATCTATGGAGAGCTGTGTTTACCCACACAGGAATGCACTGGTGTTCCATTCATTCCCATGCAAGCAGTCCCATTACTGTCATTCAGGATGTAGTGGCTGCACAGACATAGCCACGCTGGCTTTTTGGCAGGTCTACTACATTTTGTAAATTTTATTGCTATTTCACATGAAATCATTTTCTTACACTTTAAAGATCAGTAATCTGAAAATATATCTGTTGCTTTATAGCTTAGAATGGCATTAAGTGGAAGACTGTGGGGGATTATTCTAAGGGAATTTGGATGTCTTTGTTATTGGATCTTATAGTTTCCATAATTTGTTTGCAAGGTTTATAGTTTGACCAGATTAGCCAGCTCAGGATTGAATAAAACTTTGTGCCCATTTATCCCATGAAAGGAGCTGATTACAGACCTATTAATGGTAATTCATTCTTTAGTGCTAAATGAGAAATAATGTCTTATTGTTCTACTGGGCTACCCTGAACTGCTACCCTGAACTGTTGAAAGCTGAAGTAGAGTTGTTTTTGAGTAACCATTTTAAAGCCCAATTGAGCTTTCAGTGTACATCCACTAAATGTATCAAAACAAAAAGCTTACAGTTCTTTTTCTTTATAAAGCAGCCACAGTCTGAGTAGAAAAGCCTGCCCCCTGCCAGCATGCTGCAAAGCAGGACTTTTGCTTCTGTGTGGATTCAGTAGTCTCTTTGCAGATATTTGACACACCCCCTGCTACGTCATATATCCTATAAGACCCCTTTTACACTGAGGCAGTTTTTAGGCGTTTTAGCGCTAAAAATAGCACCTGTAAAGCGCCTGAAAACAGCCTTTCATGCCTCCCCAGTGTGAAAACCTGAGTGCTTTCACACTGGGGCAGCGCGCTAGCGGGACAGGAAAAAAAGTCCTGCAAGCATCTTTAGGGCGGTGTATACAGCGCTCCTACACCACCCCAGCTCATTGAAATGGATGGGCAGCGCTTTGGCTGCTAACAGGGGTTAAAAGCGCCCCGCTAGCAGCTAAGAAACTAGCGGTGCTTTACAGCTAACAGTAAATAATACAATGCATTTAGTTTTCTATTGAAAAAAATGTAGATAATTGTTTATTTCTAAAATGTCATTCTTACTAAGGATGAATTGCATGATGGCATGAACTGCATTCTTGCCTTCTAATTTTGTGGACCAGGGTTAAATACCCACCAGAAACTATGCATTGTGTGGAGTTTGTTTTCCCCGTGTATTTGTGACGTCTCTCTTGGAGTGCCAGTTTCTCCACAGCCCATGCATGTATAGCTTCCAGGGCTACACTCTGCTTGTGATAGTGACAATATACCCCAAGCTCCTTCAGGAACAGAGTTATCTGAATTGTCTTTGTACACTAAGACCCCTTTCACACTGGGGCAGTTTTCAGGCGATTTAGCGCTGGAAATAGCCTCTGCTAAGCGCCTGAAAACCGCCTCCCATTCATTCTAGTGGGAGTTTTCACACTCGGGCGGTGCACTTGCGGGATGTTCCGAAAAGTCCTGCAAGCAGCATCTTTGGGGCTGGTTGGGAGTCCTGTATTTAGTGCTCCCAAAACGCCCTGCCTATTGAAATTAATAGGCAGTGCTTCCGGAGCACCTGAAAAGCATTTCTGAAGCGAAGCAGCACAGGAGTTTTTAACCCCTTGTTTGGGGTTAAAACGCCGCGCTGGCAGTCGAAAGTGCAGCTAAAATGTGATTGCGGCCCCAGTTTGAAAGGGGCCTAAGGCTTATTTCACACTAGCAGCAGTATTTACCACCCCCTGCCATTTTCATTTTCTTTTACTGTCCAATGGCGCTTTTGCATTGCATGACCGACCATGCTGGAACTGAGAGCCAAGCACTTGACTCGCGGGGAGAGTTTGGCAGGTCGGCTGTCAAACTCTGCATGTCACGTTAAAATTGCAACACAGCGATACAAAGCATTGTGACGGGGAAATGTGCAGCTTCATGAGCGGCACAAAGTCCGCTTGTATAAGGGTGGAGGGCTGCAGTAAAAACGCAGATCAGCCACCTATTTTTACCGGCCCCTGACTGCCAGTGTGAAAGGAGCCTACAGCATAGCATTTTTAGGTGCCTTATAAATTACATTTAAATTCTAAAACTGAAACAATCTGCTTATGTATTTGTAAAATAATGTAACAAGTTTTCTAAATACAGGTAGCGTATGTGTCACAAATCTGTCTTCAGGATAGGGCTCATATTACACTTGAGTTTAGGAGCTTTTGGCATTTTGTTTTGCCAGAGCTCCTAAACTCCACTCCATAAAAGCTTATGTGTCCATGCACACATATACTTTTACCAGCGTTTAGGAGCTGCTTCGGTTAGGGGAAGTTCAAGGATAGGAAAGTTTTGACCGCTGGCCGCATAACACTGCAAAATCGATTTTGCCACATTATGCGTTTTCCCGCGGCCGATGGTCAACCTAGTCTTTGTTACATAGTAGGTGAGGTTGAAAAAAGACACAAGTCCATCCTATGTGTGTGATTATATGTCAGTATTGCATTGTATATCCCTATATTTTGCGGTCGTTCAGGTGCTTATCTAATAGTTTTTTGAAACGATCTATGCTCCCCGCTGAAACCACCGCCTGTGGAAGGGAATTCCACATCTTTGCCGCTCTTACAGTAAAGAACCCTCTACATAGTTTAAAGTTAAATCTCTTTTCTTCTAATTTTAATGAGTGGCCACGTGTCTTGTTAAACTCCCTTCCGCAAAAAAGTTGTATCCCTATTGTGAGGTCGCCAGTATGGTATTTGTATATTGAAATCATATCTCCTCTCAAGCGTCTTTTCTCCAGAGAGAATAAGTTCAGTGCTCACAACCTTTCTTCATAACTAAGATCCTTCAGACCCTTTTATTAGCTTTGTTGCCCTTCTTTGTACTCGCTTCATTTCCAGTACATCCTTCCTGAGGACTGGTGCCCAGAACTGGACAGCATACTCTAGGTGCGGCCGGACCAGAGTCTTGTAGAGCGGGAGAATTATCATTTTATCTCTGGAGGTGATCCCCCCTTTTAATACATGCCAATATTCTGTTTGCTTTGTTAGCAGCAGCTTGACATTGCATGCCATTGCTGAGCCTATCATCTACTAGGACCCCCAGATCCTTTTCCATCCTAGATCCCCCCCAGAGGGTCTCCCCCCAGTGTATAGATTGTATTCATATTTTTGCCGCCCAAATGCATTATTTTACATTTTTCTACATTAAACCTCACTTGCCATGTAGTTGCCCACCCCATGAATTTGTTCAGATCTTCCACATCCTGCGGAGAAGTTATTGCCCTGCTTAGCTTAGTATTGTCCGCAAATACAGAGATTAAACTGTTTACCCCATCTTCCAGGTCGTTTATGAACAAAATAAATAGTGTACATGAGCCATAGCCTTCTGTACAGCATGGAAAGTGGAGGAGCACCTCTCTGAGCCTATTAGGGCTTTGTTGCACTGTTCAGATATCAACACTGTGAACATGCTTTCAGGTGCAGAGAATAAGCAGTTAATGGCACCCCAGACTCAGCAAAAAAGACACGTTTCTCCTTCGTATCTATGCAAGGAGCCATGGTTGTCACAAAGGCTGGACTTCAAATGTTTATCTTTGTTTATCTCCATTACATGGTGGATTGATGGGACTAGTAGTTTACAAAAGAGAGATCGCTTTGACACACCACAAGAGTTGAAAACTACACTATTTCTAGCAAGAGCAACAAATATTTATTTCTGTATCTGCTAAAAATTTTCACAAATGAAAACAATCACAACGAAAGCCTGATAAACTGCAATATATTACATTTTTTCTTTTGTGTTTTAGATGCACTTTAACGCTAATAGAAAAAGTGGTTGCAACCTCTGGTTGGGACAGAGCTGTATGAATCACAAAAGCGACTGAACAGAATCACAAATAATTTGCCAGCTAGAACAGCAAAAAAGCTTAATGTCAAATTTGCTTTAGGATTTTATTCCACGCTTGTCTTTTGTCTTTGAGATTGGGGTCAGAGTTGCAGAGTTAGCAGTGTTAAAAGGAGACCCCTGTCCATTCTGTTCAGAAGCGCTGGCACCGGGTCCTGACATCGGGTGCTTTAGGAGCAGACACAAGGTTATGAGTGTCACCAGATGCAATCTGAGATGCTCCGGCTGATGAGATGAGGCTATTTATATCTGATTGGAAAACATTGAGAATCCTAAATCCTGCTGTTGTTCTCTTCTGTGCATTTCTATTCCATCCTTTACATGTCTATTTAGAAAAAATAATTAGAAAGCAAATTATGAATGGTCATGTTTTAAGTTCATGCGACTTTGGTTGTTTCAGCCTTCCTTTATCAATGCTGTAACCCAGCAAAGGTTCTAAAACTGGCCATACACGATATAAACTTTGCTCAGTGGGTGACAACGTTGGCTGCCTCCTGTTCCACATCTTTTGACTGAAAATTTGAAGGAACCCTGCAGAAAATTGTCATCTGAAAAGAAACTGCATCTAGTTGGATGCAGTCGCTGTTTGGGTATTCTGATAGATGGGGGAACTGGCTGTCAAAAATACGAGAATCTGTTGTTAGCCTACAGACTGATCCAAAAAAAAAAAAAAACACTATTAGTGTATGGCCAGCTTAACTGTCCTCTGCTCCACATAATGTTATTAATGCTGTCGGTGTCTCATAATAAAGTGAGATTTTTAATTTCCTGTTCTAGTCACCACTTTTTACTAGGACAGGAAGTGAGGAGAAATCCCCCAAATAGGGACACAAAAAGCAGAGGCTTTACTTCCTATGCAACACATTCAAAACCAATAAAAAATATAATTTCTGGAGTTCCGTTTTGAGTTTTATGTTTTTTTTTAATTTTTTTTTTTAATGTTGTGCAAATGAAAATATAAGTACATGTAAACTCAGATTCATGTTAGCCTACAATAACAATTGCACTTCCCTTTTTAAATGAAGCTCTGCTTTAAAAGAAGAAGTTGCAACCTATCTTCCCTTTCCTGAGCGAATACTTAGTTTTGACAGGTACCTGCTCCCACTTCTACTAGAATCGCCTAAACGGTCCCAGCAGAAGTTCACCCCCCACCCCCGCATGCAATATCTTGGACCACATCCTATGTCCCAGGAGGCTGCTGATCCATTCACAAAGCACAGCACTTGCGCGTGCACAATGGGGAGCCAGCTGTGTAGTTGCAAGGAGTCACAGCCAGCTTCCCATAGTAAATAGGGCCTGCGCCGGTGACCCGAAGACCAGTGAAGTACTGGCCCCTGTGAGGACAGCGTTGAATCACTGGACAGGTCCTCATAACATTAATAGTCACTGATTTTTTTGTTTTTTTCTCTCTTTTATGCTGTTTAAAACATCCAAAATATCTTGTGACCTTGCCAGTTTTTTCCATGAAGCCCCTTTCCTGTTTTCTTCAAAGCTAATCAAGAAATGTACACTCCTTGCCAGTACTGGGAACAACAGAACAGTTTCATAGTCAGCCGGTGAAATAACAGGTTGACACACCCCCTAGTGTGATTAAAGCGAACTACACTACATCTGAGCTCCACAAACCAAAAACACTATATTTAAAAGATAAGTTCACTCTTACAAACGTACATTTTTTTGCAGGTAAAAGAAATATACTATTTTTTATATATATATATATATATATATATATATATATATATATATATATATATATATATATATATATTTGGATATATATAATCATTTTTATTTTTTTTTGAGAAGTACCTGTAAAGCATTGCACAAAGATCAGCAGATTATGGGTGTAATACCATGGTCCTGCAAGCTGTCTTTTTATCTGTCTTCCCTTACGTCCGATACGGGCAGGCAGTTACACTCTAACGGGAAGCTCAGTGTATTACCAGGAGCAATCAACAACGCCCTGGTAGTGCATTAAGAACTGCAAGCCAACTGCTGCAAAGGATTTCGGGACTTGTAGTTTTCCTATTCACAAAATACTGTGAATGAATGACGTGGCTGGAGCCTCGCATTTCTTTTTAGGTGGTGACAGCTAGTGGGAAGAGAAGATCCCCTGCAAAATGTCAAAACTGGGGGCCGGGGCATCTGTTACGTGTTACACGTTGCACCCTGAATATGTTACAAAAGGTGAACTTATCCTTCATTTTTATTATTCAAAGCAAACTTGCCCATCCATCAATGTCTCCATGCTTTATTGAGCTGAGAAATCACTGTAAACTCCACTACCCAGCATTTCTGGCTGTGGCCATCTTGCACCACAGCCAAATAAAATTTTGGGTATTTAGAAGACTTTTTTTTTTTTATTTGATCAGTGATGTAGCGTGTGCGTGCATATGGTAGTATAGTGATGTGCTAATTGTACTTCACAGATACTTTTATTTCTCTCCTACAGCTGGGGAGTTCCGCTGGTAATAACCATTGCTGCGGTATGCCTACAGAAGATTGGCTATGACGCATCCTATGTTTCAGTGGGGTGGTGCTGGATCAAAATAGATGCGGAGGACAGGCTCACATGGATGCTGTTGGCTGGAAAAGTGTGGGAGATCCTGGCTTACCTTGTCTTGCCTTTTCTCTACATCCATATAAAGAAGCACATTGGCAGAGCGGTATAGTACTCTTCATTCATTGCTCTCAATGTCTCTATGTGTACATTTTTTGGTCACTAAGCCTACATGTTTAATGGGACCCTGTCATGTCTGAAAAATTCAAACTGTCAGGCCACTGCAAGAGGAGAGATCCTATAATCTGTGCCTGTAGCTTTTCTAATGCCTGTGTCACTGTTGAATCCTATACTGATGTAAGGGTCAGAGAATGGAACTACGGCATTCTGCTCTGCCATTAAAAACTGTAGAAAGGTTTCTGTTTGGGCCATAGTTTTTCTTTTTAATCTAAAGGTACCCTGTTGCTATTCTAAAAATATTAAACCACAAGCATCCTTAAAAAAAGAAATTTAATACTTAAATTTTTAAATTGTGTTAAATCTTAGCCAGGACTCCCGCAGGTGCTATGGTTTTCTTCTGCTTGCTGCTACGTTACTACAGGACACGGTAGTGACAGAGGGGTCATCAATAGGAACCACAGCATGTGATAACCTATGTTACTGGTAGAGCTGCACGATTCTGGACAAGATGAGAATCACAATTTTTTTGCTTAGAATAAAGATCACGAATCCCACGGCATAACATCTTTCACATTATACAAAAAAATTGGGCTAACTTTACTCTTTTTAGTTTTTTTGTTTTTTTTCATTGAAGTGTATTTTTTTTCTCCAAAAATTGCATTGCGAAAATACACTGTGACATAAAATATTGTAACAACCACCATTTTATTCTCTAGGGTCTCTGATAAAATGAATATATATATATATATATATATATATATATATATATATATATATATATTATAATATAATATAACGTTTGGGAGTTCTAAGTCATTTTCTAGCAAAAATGACTGATTTTAACTTGCAAGCAACAAGTGTCAGAAGTTTTAGTCTTTAAGTGGTTAAAGCGTTAAACTGACCATTTACAGACTGAAGTCTTCCTGCAGTCCATATACAGATCATTGTTCTTAATGTTCATGTGTTTGTATCATTTATAATGTGACCTTCTCTCTCCAGCATAGGGCCTTATCAGAATATCGTCCAATCCTGTCCGCTGCGCCTGTTTACCAGCCCAGAACGATAGCTGACAAGAAGCTGGTCTTCATCCCTGTTATATTCATCTTTCTCCGTATCTGGAGCACCATCCGATTTATCCTGACTCTTTGTGAGTCTCCAGCAGTGCACAACCCCATCCTTGTCGTATTACACGTAAGTAATGTTTTATTATTCCAGTGTAAACTGCAACTCTAAGTGACAAGGATAATTAATCATTGGACTAATAACAGCCAGAGAACATTGCAGCTGTTTAATGTCAGAAAATCTCCTTCTAAAGCTACAGTCAAGGTGTTCCAAACTACCAGAAAGCCAAATATGTGAAGATTTCTGTATAGGACCAATGATTGGTTAAGGCTACTGGCAACTATTTGCATTTAAATAGTAAAGAACAAATAAATGCAAGAGAAAAAAACGAAATCACCTTAACGGTAGGCTGCCCGTATGAAGGTTAAATGCAGCATTTTAAAGTGATTCTAAAGTCTTGTGTTTTTTTTAAATAACAAACATGGTATACTTACCTGCTTTGTTGCAGTGGATTTGCACAGGGCAGCCTGAATCCATCTCTTCTCGGGTCCCTCTTTGCTGCTCCTGAGCCCCTCCCTCCTGTCGAGTGCCCCCACAGCAAGCAGCTTGCTATGGGGGCAGCCGAGCTGCAGGTCCGTGTGTTCATTCAGACACAGAGCTGCCGTTCACCCCCCTTCCTCCTGATTGGCTAACTGACTTTGATTGACAGTCACAGAAGCCAGTGGCGCCGCTGCTGTTTCTCAGCTAATCAGGAGTGAGTCTCCAAAGGCCAAGGGAACTGTGGACATCGCTGGACAGAGATGGACCTCAGGTAAGTATTAGGGGGTACTGGGGAGGCTGCTGCACACAAAAGGCTTTTCTTTAATCGTACGTCACGGGACACGGAGCCAAAGTAATCGCTATGTGGGTTATAGGCCACCTTCAGGTGCTGGACACTGGTACACCCTAAACAGGAAGTTGCCTCCCTATATAACCCCTCCCATACCGGGAGTACCTCAGTTTTCTCGCCAGTGTCTAAGGTGTTGGTCACGAGTAAAGATGTGCTGTGCTGAGCTCCGCTAGAGCAATCCTTGCTGGGGCCAGCTATGCAGCCGGATCTATTCAAAATGTCTTTTAGGCTGAATTGAATGGCACCCGGGCTCGTGTCTGAAGAAACAAGATTTTGCCTGTAACGCTTCTCTTTTTTAGAGAGCTGGACCCCAGGATCCAGTACTTTGGTATTTTCAGCCATAAAGTTTTTTACTGGCGGGGTTCTATTACGGGTTCCCTGAGGGTTCCCGGTTCCTGAAGGTTTGTTAACGGAACCCACTGTGAAGGGTTTTACCACAGAAAACCCTGCGGTGGGAAAGGTAAGTGGAGATTTTCTAAGGAATTTTGAATTTTCTTATGAAATGTCTCCTTTCAAAAAAAATAAAGTAAATGTTGTCATGCCTAAGAGTCACCACTGGGGGCTGTATAGAGCACCTACCTTCTCATGCTTTCCACAGAGATCACACTGTGTCAGGAAGCAGCAGGCTTTTTCCTCCGGCTAGCAGGCAGACTTCCGGTAAGTTTGGGGGGGGGGGGGGATTTTCTTCTACCAGACACCCCCCACCTGGACAAGGCTCTCCCCCTCTGCCTGGAAAGGGGAAAGCTAAAAACGATCGGCATGCCGCTCCGTTTTCCTACCGCCCCTGCACGGCGGCTTGTCTAGGTCTCCTCCTCGCCATCCCTCCCTCGCACACAAGCCGATCTCGGATTGGAGGCCTGCGCTCACGCGGGAAAACTATCTTTTGAAAAAGAGAGGAGGGGGGCGCAGTGCAGTGGAGGGGGCGGTGCTTAGCGCAGCGTTGGCGTCCTGCGCGGGAGTGTGTTTTAAAAGCTCCATTTTTGCTGCTGCAAGTTGTCGAAGGGACACAAGAGCAAAGAGGGCCTTGTAAGAGGTTGGTGACACAGGCATTCCTATTGACACATTTACTATTTGCATCAGGCTGAGCGTTAATAGCAGCGGCAGTGACTGGACTATTGCTCAAAGCAGTGGATGCGATTCTTGTAGTACCTCTGCATTTATACATCGGCTATGGTCAGAAGGGGAGGTAGAAACACCCCAAGATGGGGCTAAAGGGTCTCCCTCAAGCTCTGAAAGCCTAAAACTAATCTCTACAATGGCATCCTCCCCTGAGAGGGGGTGGCTGGTCAGAGTGAGCCTTCATAGGCCATGGAATGTTTGCAACTGTTTACAACACTGCAGCCCCTGCCTATATTTCTAAAAAAGTTTTTTTTTCTTCAGCCATGATAGGATGGGAAAAAGGTTAGTGGCTTTAATCGCATCCCAATGCGGTTTACGGTTTAGGAGATATTCCCCTTGCTATGAGCCGCTGACTGCAGCGGCGCATGCGCACAGGGGATTCTCGGCTGAAGGCCCGGCAGTTGCCGGACCTTGCCGGGAAAGAAAACTCCCGCGCGCATGCGCGGGAGTGATGACATCGCGGCTCCAGCCACTCACATGGCTGGAGCCGCGATACCTGGAAGACACACCGAGGCAACATGTCAGCTACCTCGGCGTGGACCAGGTAAGATACGGACGCCTCGTTCTAAGGTAAGTATTTCATAATGAGCTAGTATGCGCTGCATACTAGCTCATTATGCCTTTTGCCTTACAGGGGTATATAAAAAAAAAGTGTCAGCGGGTATACAACCGCTTTAAGAAAAGGAGTAAATGTTTTTCATTTAAACAAGCTCCTTCTCCAGTGCCAGGGGCATCAGCCTCCAGGCAGTCACGACGGCTTCCGCTGTCAAGTTCAAGAGGTAATCCTCAGGGTCAAGCCCAGGGACAAAAGAAACCTACAAACAAGATACTAAAGCCTCCTTATGAGGGGGCGCCCCCACTCACCTGGGGGGGGGGAGAGACTTCTGCAGTTCTCAAGGGTCTGGCAGAAAGAATGTCAAGACAGATGGGTGGCTTCTTCAATAGCTCTAGAGTACAATCTGGAGTTTCAAGAGTTCCCGTCTCCTCATTTTCTCACATCAAACGTTCCTAAAGATCCAGAGAAAAAGAAGTCTCTCTTTCTAGCATTAGACCATCCTTTTGCAAAGAGTGACCATGCTGGGCCCCATGAAAGAGCTTGGGTTGAGGTTTTATTCAAACCTTTTTTCACGGCAAAATCGAATGGAGATGTCCAAACCCATTCTGGATCTCAAGAATCTAAACCGGTTCCTGGATATCCGCTCTTTTTCGCATTGAAGTCAATCCAATCAGTTGTCTCCATCCTACAAGGAGGAGAACTTTTGACGTCAAGGGTGCATACCTCCTTGAGGCATATTTCCCCGCTCACCAGTAATATCTACTTCAAGATAGAAAATCTTCATTTTCAGTTTGTAGCTCTGCTTTTTGCTCTAGCTACTGCACCTTGAGTGTTTACAGAGGTTCTGGCCCCTCCTCTAGTCAGATTAAGGGCCCAAGGTATAACGATTATAGTTTACCTAGACGATTGGCTCTTGATAGACCAGTCGGTAGCCCACTTAGACCAAAGTATGGTCACTACATTCAACTACCTGGAATACCTAGGTTGGATTCTCAACCTAGAGAAATCTTCCTTAAAACCATTAAGGAGGTTATGGGTCTGTTCATAGATACACCCAGAAAAGGGTATTCTTGCCCCAGGCAAAGATCAGCACCATAAAGGAACTGATTAAGGTGATCGAAGCAAGATGAATCCTTCTATTCACCTTGCATGAGGAAAAGATGGTGGCTTCATTCAGGGCCCTTCCCTATGCTCAGTTTCATTCGAGACTGCTGCAAAACCGTATCTCATCTGCTTGGAAGAAGAGGGTTCAAGCTCTAGATTTTCCAGTGTGTCTGACTCCAAAGGTGCGCCGGATCCTCAGTTTATGGTTAATAGCCAACATCTGCAAAGGGGAAAATCCTTCCTACAGTTACCTAGGAAGTGATAACATACGCCAACTTTTTTTAGGTTGGGGAGCAGTCCTGGAAGAGGCAACTGTCCAAGAGAAGTGGTCCAGATCAGAAATAACCTTGCCCATTAACATTCTACAGATTCGGGCAGAGCGCTTGGTCCTGAGGGCCTGGACGTTTAAAATACGGAGCTTTCCTGTCAGGATCCAATCCGACAATGCCACAGCAGTGGCCTATATCAATCACCTAGGGGGCACAAGAAGTTGTGCGGCCCAGAGAAAGGTGAATCATATCCTATCTTGGGCAGAAAACAATGTACCTTGCCTATCGGCAGTTTTTCATTCTAGGAATAGAAATTTACCAGGCGGTCTATTTTGAGTCGCCAGCAGTTGTTCCCAGGAGAATGGTTCCTTCACCCCGATATCTTTCTGACAATAGGTCAAAGATGGGGGATCCCAGACATAGATCTGTTTGCGTCCAGGTTCAACAGAGAGATCGACATCTTTATGTTAAGAACAAAGGATCCGCTAGCATGCGGAACAGGTGCCTTGGTGTTCCCATGAAATCAGTTTTACTGATTTATGCATTATTTCCTTTTCTGCATGCGTCCACGACTTCTTCACAGGATCAAGCAGGAAGGGAAGTTGGTGATTCTTGTGGCCCCAGCATGGTCCAGAAGATCTTGGTATGCAGAGATCATAAGGATGGCGGTAGGGGTCCCATGGACCCTATCACCATGTCCAGACCTTCTCTCGCAAAGGTCCGGTATTCCATCTTGCCTTACAAATGCTAAATTTAACGGTTTGGCTATTAAGGCCCACACTCTGAAGTAGCGTGGGCTGTCAGGTTCAGTGGTATCTACCTTGGTTAATGCAAAGAAGCCGGCCTTCATAATTATATATTATGGAGTCTGGGAAGCATATGTCTTCTGGTGTGAAAGCAGGGGTTGGCACCCCAGGAAATAGGTCATAGGTAGAATCCTTGACTTTCTGCAGATGGGGTAAGATATAAAGCTGGCCTTGAGTACTTTCTAAGGACAGATCTCGGCCTTATCGCTATTATTTCAACGACCACTTGCTTCACATTCTTTGGTTCATAACTTTATTCAGGGGGTAACATGGCTTAATCTCCGGTTAGGTCACTCCTGAATAGGGATGAGCCGAACACCCCCCTGTTCGGTTCGCACCAGAACATGCGAACAGGAAAAAAGTTTGTTCGAACATGCGAACACCGTTAAAGTCTATGGGACACGAACATGAATAATCAAAAGTGCTAATTTTCAAGGCTTATATGCAAGTTATTGTCATAAAAAGTGTTTGGGGACCTGGGTCCTGCCCCAGGGGACATGGATCAATGCAAAAAAAAGTTTTAAAAACGGACGTTTTTTCAGGAGCAGTGATTTTAATAATGCTTAAAGTCAAACAATAAAAGTGTAATATCCCTTTAAATTTCGTACCTGGGGGGTGTCTATAGTGTGCCTGTAAAGGGGCGCATGTTTCCTGTGTTTAGAACAGTCTGACAGCAAAATGACATTTTGAAGGAAAAAACTCATTTAAAACTACCCGCGGCTATTGCATTGCCGACAATACACATAGAAGTTCATTGATAAAAACGGCATGGGAATTCCCCAAAGGGGAACCCCGAACCAAAATTAAAAAAAAAAAATGACGTGGGGGTCCCCCTAAATTCCATACCAGGCCCTTCAGGTCTGGTATGGATATTAAGGGGAACCCCGGCCAAAATTTTAAAAAAAAAATGACGTGGGGTTCCCCCTAAATTCCATACCAGACCCTTATCCGAGCACGCAACCTGGCAGGCCGCAGGAAAAGAGGGGGGGACAAGAGTGCGGCCCCCCCTCCCTCCTGAACCGTACCAGGCCACATGCCCTCAACATTGGGAGGGTGCTTTGGGGTAGCCCCCCAAAACACCTTGTCCCCATGTTGATGAGGACAAGGGCCTCATCCCCACAACCCTGGCCGGTGGTTGTGGGGGTCTGCGGGCGGGGGGCTTATCGGAATCTGGAAGCCCCCTTTAACAAGGTGACCCCCAGATCCCGGCCCCCCCCCTGTGTGAAATGGTAAGGGGGTACATAAGTACATAAGTACCCCTACCATGGCTCATAAAACACTTTTTATGACAATAACTTGCATATTAGCCTTTAAAATTAGCACTTTTGATTTCTCCCATAGACTTTTAAAGGGTGTTCCGCGGCATTCGAATTTGCCGCGAACACCCCAAATTGTTCGCTGTTCGGTGAACTTGCGAACAGCCAATGTTCGAGTCGAACATGAGTTCGACTCGAACTCGAAGCTCATCCCTACTCCTGAACCCTTGGGACTTGAATTTAGTTTTGTCGGCATTACAAAAACAGCCTTTTTTGAGCCAATACGACATATTCCCTTGGTCCTTTTTGACAAGGAAACTATTTTTTCTGGTAACCATATCTGCTGCTCTTTTTTGTAAAGAGCCATATTATTATTGTTCACAAGGATAAGATAGTATTGCGTCCTCATCCTAACTTTTTACCTTCATTTTTTCCAGAACCCTGTTCTATGGAAGAAAAATCACCACATTCTCTTGATGTGGTGAGAGCAGTCAAAGTCTACTTAAAGGCGACGGATCAGATTCGGAAAACGGATGTTTTGTTCGTATTTCCTGAAGGTCCTAAAAGAGGACCAGCAGTATCGAAATCTACTATTTCTAAATGGATTTGACAAGTAATCGTTCAAACTTATGGTTTAAAGAGGTAGATTCCACCCTCTCAAATCAAAATGCACTCCTCTAGGACTGTTAGTGCTCCGTGGGCAGTGCATCACTAAGCCTCCATGGCTCAAATCTGCAAGGCCGCAACTTGGTCTTCAATCCATACATTTACCAGATTCTATCAGGTAGATGTAAAAAGGCATGAGGCTATCGCCTTTGGGCGTAGTTTGCTGCAGGCAGCAGTATAACTCCTCTAGTCTCATGTTGCCCTCATTCTGTTGTGTCTTCCTCCCCTCAGTTGGCATTGCTATGGGACATCCCACATAGTGATTACTATGGCTCTGTGTCCCGTGATGTACTTCAAAAGAAAAGAATTTTACAGGTAAACTGTTATAAAAATCCTATTTTAATCTTAATGCATAGAATGCATTAAGATTAAAAAACCTTCTACCTTACAACCCCTTTGATTATTCCCTGCAATGTAGCTGTAAAGCACAACTTAAAAAAAAAAAAAAAGGCTAAAAAATAAAATAATTACTAAAAGCCAACTCCAGGCAGAGAAAAAATAATGGAAAACAAAGGCTTGTTTTGTCTGGGGGAGAGGAGAAACCATTTTACTTATTTGATCCTCTGCTCCCTGGCAGACAGGGCTCTCCAACCCCCCCCCCTGTAGGTGGGCTGTCTCTCCATATCCTCCCATCCAGAACAGGGCCCTCATTTTGCACAATAGGCTGCTGCTATAAATCAAATAAAATCATATACACTTATGCAAAAAAGACACTAAAGATCATTTCGGCATTAACAGCCCTCTCCTAGTGCTGTGCATTGTGTGCTAGAAAAGTTCAGTAATATCACTCATTAAAAGTTCATAGAGCTGGATAATGTTGCATGCATCCACTATAAAGTGTTTATAGGACAGATGGGATCTTTTAGTTCCATCACCACCACACCACATGAGCTCCTCTCCCCTATGGTAATTCACCACAAATGCAAATAAAGTAAGCCTTGTATCTCCAATCTTTGGTTGTCAAGTAATCACTTAAAATTGAAGAATCCTCCTCAAATCGCAATAATCCATATGACATGTAAAGAATGGGAACAAACTATATAGCGTAATCCTGTTTAAAGCTTTCTTCAAATTTCCCCCATGCCTAAAATATGCTTACAAGAATAAAATTCCAAACTCGCGTTAAATAAGTGTTGCTGTACAGCCAGACTGCCTGAGTACTCTCACCGCTTCCTGGATAACCTGCTTGCGGTGATGCCCGGGACGAGTCACAAGCTGCTGACCGTGTAGAAAGGCAGCGTGGTCATGCCCTAATGTGTTTCGTCATCACGTCTTCATCAGAGGACGTGGCCACGCAGCACAGCTCATTCCATTTATAAGAGAACCTCCAAGCCCATTTACCCTGGATGGTCATAACAAAACCACTCAAATCAGACATCACCACGACCAGTGATATACCGACAACTGGCCCTCACACATGCAATGAAAAGCACCGATCTCGTCGGCGTCAATCACATTGTATTAGGTTTAAACACCCTAAAAATGGATTTCTCCGCTCCCCCTTCCCAAAATACACGTCTTAACATTCAGCGTAGAGCTGCACAGTGGTAGCATTAATATTACTACTCGTACTAGGGAAAATAACCCAAATAAAACAAGCTTGCAGTTAATCTCACTGCATGTGTTCCGGCTCATTCATGCCCATTGGACAAAATACTTAGAACAATTCTAAAATAATTAATACTGACATCACATACAGATTAAATTAAAATAACATCACTAACATATATCAAAAGCGTGATCCTTTTAAATGTAACACCATAGACAATAAATAATTGTTAAATGGACCATCAGCATGTCATTCCTAAATTAAATTTAAAAAATTAAATTCCAATCCAAATGAATAATTAATACAATAAAATTAATACACATGAGTAAATTTAAAATCGCTTATGAAGCAGTTCAAATCCAGTTCTACATTCATTCCAGTAGGATTAATGTATTAGTAAGGAATATCCACTTGGCCAATATTTGGATAATTTCTTGTAGATGAGTGTCGTACATACAAAAGCCTATCTGAAAGACACTAAACGTTTTACAAATGCTGCAAGAGGTGGCATTGCCTGAACATAATGACATCTTTTTGGTAACAGCTGATGTCTCATCACTGTGCACTGTAATACAGCATCATTATACAAAGTTTTTGTGGATGGCATTAGAATTTTGCCTATCGCACAACTATTTTTGGTGTGATGGAAAATTCTACACTCAGAAGAGGTGTTGCGATGGGCGTGAATTTTGCACCTGGTCTTGCTAACCTCTTCATGAGGATAAATTTTATTTTTGGAAAAAGGAGAAGTGAGCTTTTATTTTACAAACTCTTTATAGACGACCTGTTCTTTATTTGGTCTGGTACAGGAACTTCCCTGATTGAGTTTTCACAAGAGTTGAACACCAATACTAACAATAATAAATTGGAGTTCCACTGGAACCTAATACAAGGTGATTGACGCCAACGAGATCGGTGCTTTTCATTGCACGTGTGAGGTCCAGTTGTCGGTATGACGAAACGCATTAGGGCATGACCACGTGGCTTTTCTACACTGTAGGCAGCTTGGAATTCGTCCCGGGCATTACCGCGATCAGGTTATCCAGGAAGCGGTGAGAGTACACAGGCAGGTTGGCTGTACAGCAACTGTTATCATTTAACGCAAGTTTGGAATTTTATTCTTGTAAGCATATTTTAAGCATGGGGAAATTTGAATAAAGTTTTATGTAGTTTGTTCCAATTTTTTACATGTCATATGGATTATTGGGATTTGAGGAGGATTCTTCAATTTTGAGTGATCACTTGCCAAGCAAAGATTGGAGATGCAAGGCTTACTTTATTCGCATTTGTGGTGCGTTCATTACCATAGAGGAGAGGAGCTCATGTGGTGTAGTGGTGGCGGAATTTTAAAGACCCCATCTGTCCTATAAATACTTTATAGTGAATAAATATAGATAAATTCCAGTAGCTCACAAGATTTTTTTTTCACTTAAATATATATTATATATACAGTATTTTCAGCTGCTGACACTGTTCACATTCCCATATAAATGTGCTAAATAAATACTAATAAAATACTAATAAAACCAATGTGCCGTGCTATACTCTGCAATCAAACTAAATCCTGTGAATTGGTGCATAATTACATAATTTTGACCCAACCAAATGGATCCTGATCCATAAGAGTGCACCAGAGCGTTCTCACTGAAAATTATGGAGGCACCGAGGTTATACCCATAGAATGGCTCAAGAACCTGCAGAGTCCAGACATCATAGAGCCCAGGGGTGGTTCAACAGCGCTGTCTGACCAAACTTAACTTGCTGTCACACACCCTGAGGTGAGGAAAATTACTTAGGGGGGAGCACGAGAGTGTTGACACTTCGGATAAGTTTGGAGCACTTTCACGAGGATTTACTTCAATTACGTTACTTTGAGGATATCTATTGATGGATACATTTGAGCACTTTAGTGCACCCAATGGATAGCACAATTTGTTAACAATTTAGTTTGTATATGATATAAATATTTGTATTGCACATGTTGATTTAAGGAGCACTTATGTGTATATATGGATTAGGATCCTGAACACTGAATATGTAATTATGCACTAATTCACAGGATTTAGTTTGATTGCAGAGTATAGCACAGCACTTTAGAGTGGATGCATGCTACATTATCTAGCTCTATGAACTTTTCTTGAGTGATATTACTGAACTTTTCTAGCACACAGTGCGCGCAGCACTAGGAGAGCGCTGTTAATGCCGAAATGATCTTTAGTGTTTTTTTTGCATAATTGTATAATATTTCCTTTTATTCCCCTAAACATAAATGAGCAGTTAACCCTTGCAGTGCGGGCACAGCCCCACTGCAAGTGATAATCGTTTGCCGGATTTGGTGCATGTCCCAATCAGTTTGCTTCAACAATTCCAGATAGTGTCAAAGGCTGTTCAACCTATTGGCCACTAAAGCTGCCTGTTATTGAGCAGATAGAAAGGGGCATGATAAACTTGTACAGAGAAAAAAAATCTTGCGAGCCACAATAATCCAATACCTTAGTGGAGAACCAACTGAAATAAATATCCAGCTGCAGACGCAGAACATGTATTCATAACCATGCGGTGAAACATAAACAAAAAATTGCGTTGCGCTTAGGATTATATCTAAGTATCCGCACACCCTAGTAGAGTCACATAAATAGATATAAAGTGCAATGTGCAGATAATATGGATCTAAGATCAACTCTGCATATTTAAATAAATAAATATGTCAAAAAAGTGCAGTAAGGTGCCATGTACAATAAATCCCAAAGTGTAATGTGCAAATAGTGCGTATCTGAAATCATATAAGTAAATAAATAAAGTAAATATATCAATAAGGATCTGAAAACACCTTTGCATATATAAATAAATAGATGAATACAGCGAAATATTAATACTTGAATAAAAAAAGTGCACTATAAAAAATATACTGTATATATATATCACATGCAAAACTCCACTGTATTATAAAGTGATAAGTGAAAAAAATAAACAAATAAGCCAAACTGTGTAATGAGTGATATTAAAGACTACAATCGTCCTTATTAGTGAAAAATCTTCCAATACAGCAATTGTGCAGTGAAAAGTTCCAAAAGGAATATTTATATAATATAATAGTGCTTCAGAGAAAAGTTCCAGTTGCTGAATCAAAGTGCCCAAATCATGCCTTGAAGTGCCTCGGTGACCCCCAATGTGGTTGCACTCACCTTAGAGTGTGTGACACAGTGTTCAGCTGCGTCAATACACGCTGTGGAGCCACCCCTGGGCTCAATGATTGATAACAGATGATTCTCCAAGCAGACTCTCTATGGCTCCACAAACATCTCATCTCATAATATCATCCAAACCGTCCTCTTCATGACTTCTATAACATAATATCGTATAACCTCCTCATCTGTCCCACCAACGTCTTCTCTGCACTTCCTTCGGGGTAGCGGCTAGTTCCTACCCAGTAGAAGGTCCTGGTGATGTCAGCAGACCATGTGACTGTTCCGCTGACATCACCAGGACCTTCTACTGGGTAGGAACTAGCCGCTACCCCGAAGGATTATTATTTATTTATATATGCAAAGGTGTTTTCAGATCCATATTGATTTATTTACTTTATTTATTTACTTATATGATTTCAGATACGCACTATTTGCACATTACACTTTGGGATTTATTGTACATGGCACCTTACTGCACTTTTTTGACATATTTATTTAAATATGCAGAGTTGATCTTAGATCCATATTATCTGCACATTGCACTTTATATCTATTTATGTGACTCTACTAGGGTGTGCGGATACTTAGATGTAATCCTAAGCGCAACGCAATTTTTTGTTTATGATAAACTTGTACCCCATGAGGAAAATTTAAAGCTAATTGGTTAGTATGTGCAGGGTTTTTGGGGGCTGAGAGTAAGGCTTGTGTGCAGGTTGTTTAATCCCTCTGTATAGTTTGTCGAATTCAGGGTTTCTAATTGTCTCTTATGCTCTTTTATATATCTACATATTTAAACCTTAAAATCAATATCAAATATTCCAGGGCCCATCCTATTGTATTAGGTCCTTCTTGAGGACACTATTAGGAAAGACATTACAGATTCCAAAATAAGACCCAGTACATAATTGAATATGATAATTTTGTAAGGGGTTTCATTAGTCCTACTCATAGATATTGGGTGAACTAATTAATAAAAAGTGTCTGGAACAATTTTTGTCTGAAGTGGAGCACAGCCAAGCTTTTAAATTTCATTTTCTAACCTGTGTGGAACAAAAATGAAAGATCGAAACTGATTTGTCGCTATAGGCATTGGCGCCAGTTATGATAGCACTTGTCTCAGACACATTTTAGTAATCCCAGCCCTCTGTCTTACTGTAAAGAAGCTATAGCACTTTGGGTAATAACACAAGGTCTGCACAATAATTAGTCTTTGATTTAAGATTCTTGTAGCATTCAAAATGATAAACTGATAAAGGTGCCAGAAGACATTTTTAGAGGTACTTAAAGTGTATCTAAAGCCAAAACTTTATACAATTTTGGCTAGAATGGGAAAGTGTTCAAATCCTCGTCATGTTTTTATTGCTGTCTCTGTCCATGCTGTTGAGATTCAAACCCCATCGATGTGACCACTGTCACAGGACATAAAGTGGTTAAAAATCTAAAACCGAAATAGAGGGAGAAATGCTCCAAAGGGGACATTTTTTTTTTTTTTTCTGCTGACCAACTGTATAAGAGGGAATGACCTTTGACTTTTAAGATACAGTATCTCACAAAAGTGAGTACACCCCTCACTTTTTTGTAAATATTCTATTATATCTTTTCATGTGATAACACTGAAGAAATTACACTTTGCTACAAAGTAGTGAGTGTACAGCTTGTATAACAGTGTAAATTTGTTGTCCCCTCAAAATATCTCAACACAAAGCCATGAATCTCTAAACCGCTGGCAACAAAAGTGAGTACACCCCTAAGTGAAAACGTCCAAATTGGGTCCAAAGTATCAATATTTTGTGTGGCCACCATTATTTTCCAGCACTTCTTATTCTTCCACTCCTCCATGAAGACATCACGGAGCTGGTAGATGTTAGAGACCTTGCGCTCCTCCACCTTCCATTTGAGGATGCCCCACAGATGCTCAATAGGGTTTAGGTCTGGAGACATGCTTGGCAAGTCCATCACCTTTACCCTCAGCTTCTTTAGCAAAGCAGTGGTTGTCTTGGAGGTGTGTTTGGGGTCATTATCATGTTGGAATACTACCCTGCGACCCAGTCTCTGAAGGGAGGGGATCATGCTCTGCTACAGTACATGTTGGCATTCATGGCTCCTTAAATGAACTGTAGCTCTCCAGTGCTGGCAGCACTCATGCAGCCCCAGACCATGACACTCCCACCACCATGCTTGACTGTAGGCAAGACACACTTGTCTTTTTACTCTTCACCTGGTTGCCGCCACACACACGCTTGACACCATCTCAACCAAATAAGTTTATCTTGGGCTCATCAGACCATAGGACATGGTTCCAGTAATCCATGTCCTTAGTCTGCTTGTCTTCAGCAAACTGTTTGCGAGCTTTCTTGTGCATCATCTTTAGAAGAGGCTTCCTTCTGGGATGACAGCCATGCAGACCAATTTGATGTAGTGTGCAGCATACGGTCTGAGCACTGACAGGCTGACCTTCAATCTCTGCAGCAATGCTGGCAGCACTCATACGTCAATTTCCCAAAGACAACCTCGGGATATGACGCTGAGCACGTGCACTCAACTTCTTTGGTTGACCATGGTAAGGCCTGTTCTGGGTGGAAACTGTCCTGTTAAATCGCTGTATGGTCTTGCCCACTGTGCTGCAGCTAATTTTCAGGGTCTTGGCAATCTTCTTATAGCCTAGGCCATCGTTAGAGCAACAATTTTTATTTTTTTTCAAATCCACAGACTTCTTTGCTATGAGGTGCCATGTTGAACTTCCAGTGACCAGAAAGAGAGTGAGAGCGATAACACCAAATGTAACACACCTGCTCCCCCATTCACACCTGAAACCTTGTAACACTAACGAATCACATGGCACCGGGGAGGGAAAATGGCTAGTTGGGCCCAATTTGAACATTCTCACTTAGGGGTATACTCACTTTTGTTGCCAGCGGTTTAGACATTAATGGCTGTGTGTTGAATTATTTTGAGGGGACAGCAAATTTACACTGTTATACAAGCTATACACTCACTACTTTACATTGTAGCAAAGTGTCACATGAAAAGATATAATAAAATATTTACAAAAATGTGAGGAGTGTACTTACTGTATGTTATTTCACTTTCTTTTTTGACTATAGGACAAGAATTAAAGGGAGCTTTTTCCACTGGGACAGAAGTATAAAAAAAACAGCCAGACCGTGGTTCCAATTATTCCCTATTATATCCAAAAGTAAAAGAAAAAATGAAAAATGTTGGTTCTGATTTTAACTCCAGCATAATGTTATCAAATATAACTTACATAGGCACTAGATGCAGAGCAAGGGGTTCAGCGCCATTGCTCGAGTCGCAGTAAGTGGAAATTCATGTGGCAATATTCAGGTTGACAAGAAGTACACTAGAGAAATCTTTTTCAACCAGGGTGCTTTCAGGTTTCTTCAGGGGTGCCTTGGCAAAATGCCTAACAATTGCCTAAAAATGGTATACAAGTCAGTTTGTAGATCAAACTTGCCTTTTGGTTACACAAACCCACACATTTCCATTCTGTACCATTACAACCTAGCCACTGGTGTTCTAACAACCAATGACATCACCGGTTGACAAGGAGGTTATTGAGCACCTGTACAGCATCCTGCTTTGCCCCTCTCCTCTCTGTCAGCACTGGAGTCACATTGGCTGAGTGAGGGAGAAGAGGAAAATTGGAATACTAGTCAGTACCAGTGTGCAAAAGGTGTGTTTGCTGTGCAAGAATAAATCACCTCTAATGTTGGGTGTCCTATGTGTGTGGATGTTGCTGTATTATGTAGAACTATTAGTTTAGTTTTTTACATTTTAGAATGAGGTGCCTCGAGATTATGCAGAATTTTAAAGGGTGCCTTGACTGGAAAAAAGGTTGAGAAACACTGCACTTGAGTACATTTTCAAAATTAAAATAATGTCAGCATAAAAATAAAATGTATAAATGTACTATAATACAGTACTCAATATCCCTATACTTGGTATTTCAGTATTCAAGTAAAGTGTTGCAATTTTAGCTCAGTTTTAGTTGAGAAGAAACCACCCCAGGTATGAATGTAAAATGTTATGACTTTTCTATGTCCTGTCCAATTTTATTTTTCCTCATTTGCAGGGTATTGGAAATAGCTTCCAGGGTGGTGCAAACTGCATTATGTTCGTTTTATGTACTCGTGTCATCAGAACCCGTCTACTGAAATCACTCTGTTGGTGTTGTTACGGATCGCCTGGCTCTGGTGATGTCAGGGAGAGTGCTGTGTCTGAGGGATATCAATCAGGCTATGGTTCCACATCGGGATTGCTTGACAGCCAGACATGGACACCACATCAGCCTAGTACTTGATTGTGCTGCAGGATCTCCGGTCCATCCAGGGGGTCTTCTTTGTCTTCCTGATAGACTTCAGTCTGCACAGGCAGACCATATCGCTTTCACTGGCTTTGACAAGTGTAGTTACAATGACAAGCTACCTAAATGGAGCTTTAATGTGCCCTGTGTAACAAAGTTGTTGTACAGGATTGAGAGAGTCTGTTCTACGCACTTACCATGTTATTTTCTATGCAATATTTAATGTACAGAATTATTGAACATTGTGCACTTTGGAAAACCACTGTTTACAATTCGTTAGAACTGTGAGCTGGCGGTATGAAATGTATACGTTTTCAGTCTTTTCTTGGTGCTTATTTATGAAAGCAATTCCGAGAGTATTAATGTCATGTGTAACCCACAGCATCTATTCAGTCTTTTGAAGTCTAAGAGTATCCTTCTGAGTGGCTTCTATGGGTTATAACCTTTTCAGAACCTGTGCAGGTGTCTTCTTGATCATGCAAACTTCTATTAATCTGCCATTGAGGCTAAAACTGTTTTTACATGTTTCTAATAAAATTTGTGATCATCAGAAACTTTGTAACCTTTGGACGGACTTGGCCATATCTCTGTTATGTATTAGTTTACTGGTCCAGTTGCATAACAGCTGATCACCAAATTCATCAAATTTTTATTTACATGTGGTCATGCTAGGATTTATTACTAGACGACAAATGCTTATCTATGCAATTTTTCTCAAACTGGTGATAAAATGTCTTGGGTTTTGCCTACAACAATGGTATTGTAGATGTTTTGAAGTTGAGATATTAGTAGTATTAAGGTTTAAGCCACCTATTTTGTTAGGATGAATCATTGTGTGCCTTTGTACATCTTTTATGGACTCAGTTAGTAAGACATCCCTGCTAGAGGTGTTAGCTGTAGCCTCCTGTAGGAAAACCAGAAATTAATCTTTCTTATTCCTGATCCTTGTTTTCTACAATGTGAAAGGGATGGCAGTGAGAGTGTTGCCTCAAAGTAATTTTAGGCAGATGGACAGGGCAGAGAACTCCTATGCAAAGATCTTGCCTGTGTCCCCGAAAAGAAGATTCGGAAAACTGGTTGATAATCTATCAAACTTGTAACATCCCATGACTGCAGTAACAGTCATAGGAACTAAGGGGACATCACCTAATGGGGACACAGACAGCAATAGAAACCTGACTGCCTAAATAACATCTGCTGTTCACTTTTGCATTCAAATACAGTGTGTAGTCTCCTTAATTGTAGAGGTCAGTGAAGAAGAGCTGTACTCCTGTCAGACAGAGATGTGTAGCCTTAAAAAATAATGCTCTGTAGATCTTCAGTGATCCATTATGCCACAGAGTGACCATTTTCAGGATTGAGTTTTCACTTGGAGGGCCCATAGCAGCTCTGTTTCCTGTTATAATAGATTGATGCACCTCCCCTGTTCTGCCACTATCTTCATAATTATTCCAAATGCATATATTCACTTGTTCTTGCTAGATTAATTCTGGTGTTTTTAGATGGAGAAAGTGCCTTCTTTATAGAACCTAGAGACCATGTGATTTTTCTACAAACTGACGTGAGCTAATAAATAAACTTATTTATACATATTGAACTTGTGTTTTTACACTGTCTAGAGACTTGGGTATTCGTGATCTGTTGTATGTTCTGCAATCAGTAAATGGTTCATGGCTTCCATCTATTTCTAATGATGCTTAGATGCCCCATGTCATTCAGGTAAATACCTGCCACATGAACAGCGTTTACATGATAAATATGTGAACATCTGTGCTGTGAAACATGTGTGTGTAAAGGCTGCTATTAAGAGGATCGTATATCAAATCCCAAACAATAAATACTAAAAAATGGGCAGTGCTATTCAACATGAAGTGAAAACAGAAAAGTCCATAAGGCGTATTAAATTCCCATAAAACTCAATAAATGGTGAACAAAGATAATGAAAAAACATCCATCCACCACAACAGATGTGCTTGCAGATGCCAATGTGTTCAGAAGACCAACCACCGACTCTTTGTGAATTTAACACTCTCCGGAAGCATAGGCTGTCATTACAACAGCAAAACCGCCTGTGACAGATGAAAAGTATCCTCTAGAGCACGTGTCAAACACAAGACCCGCAAGCCGAATTTGGTCCCCTGGGCCATTTCATGTGGCCCTTGCACCCAGGGCTTTTTTTCAAATGGAACTAGGCGGAACGGATTTCTGCCACCTCCAGCTCTGGTCCTCCGTTTCCCCCTCACCACTGTCAATTGTAAACACAGAAGCCTTTTTTTTTTTTGTATTTAGCGTTTACATGATACTTCCCATAGGCATGAAACTAAAGCTGACCATACAGTACGCTTGAAATTTGCCCGCTTTAGCAGGGACTCGACCTCTGTCAAAACGAGATGTTGGAAATCTTTTTCCTATCAGTGGCTGCAGCTAATCAGCGGGTGCTCCTGTCGGAATACAATGTCCTCGTGGGGGAAATTCCCCCATCCATCTCATTTGTGTGGATGGAGGAATCCGTTTATTATTTTTTTTCTAAATGGGGGGGACTAATCATATATGGCCAGCTTTATAGGACATTGTCTGATCTAAGTAACATAGAGATAAATTCCATCATTCAAATTTCATACACGCTTTAATCTGTTAAAGTGGACCTTGCACTTCATGGTCAACTTTTTAAATGTCTCCATTCTATTTTGGTGAAGGGGGGAAAAAAAAAAAACCTACAAATTTTACTTGCCTTCCCCTTGGCTTCTGTAGTGCAGGAGGTGACCGGGAATGGTGAGTTGCCTACGCACCATGGGAATCTGGGGAAGGGTAAGTATTTTATCTTTTTTCCTCTACAGATTTTTTTTTTTTTTTTACATGTTACTCACTGTTTCAACAAGAGGTGTGTAATAAATCAATCTTTTTAAATCTGCAAATCTCATTAAAATTACATTTGGTGATTCTGTCATAAAGGTTATTGTTCAGTCACTTCTTCCTGTTATAGGGTTACAAAGTTCTATCCCCGTCCCTAAATTGTGTTGCTGCTTGGTCGTCATGTCACGGGCTTCCAGTGATAACTACAAGTGGATGCTTTAACACCCCTTACATGGGTATGTTCCCATCATCAGAAAACTTGCCCTAAGAAATGCCATGCATCCATCGCTGGAGTGAATGTATGGATGCAGAGATCTGCACTCAAATGCTTAAATGATGAAAACAAGCAGAAAGTAAAGCCTAGTACACCCGATTGGATTTTCGTCTGGGAATTGTGTGATGACAGCCTGTCTAAAATCCGACCGTTAGTGTGCTCCATCAGACAATTGTTGGCCAACTTTCTGCCAACAAATGTTGGATGGCAGGCTAGTAAATTTTCAGTGGACAATAGTCTGTTGTCAGATTTTCCTATCATCTGTACACAAGTCCAAAGTACAAACACGCATGCTCGGAAGCAAGGACGAGCCAGAAGTGGTCGGTCTTGTAAACTAGTGTTCGTAATGTGGCAAATTATGAAATCTCGAAATGCAGCGCACATTCTCTTCTTCTTTAATGGGATAATAATGAAGCTGCTTTGCTGGTGATACTGATGGAGTTATGGCAAACAAGTTTTCAAAGGCTTTTTTTTTTTTTCTAGTGATATCAAAAATATTATTATGCTTGTTATTTATTTTTGGTGCAAGTTACCAACACACCATTAGCCCGTAGTTTTTAAGATAAAAAATACAACTGTTGGTGTCCCTTGTTAATTTTACATTGTATTTTTTAAAATGTAACTGCCTACTCCCAAACTGTCATTTGAAGTAAAACACATAGCCAAGTATTCTCCAATTTTTTTTATTGTGCATTAAAAAAAGAAATCAAAATTAGACACATCTGCCAACAGAACTTAACCAAAAAGTGCATTCTATGCATCCAAAAATATACCAAATCAAATCATTATTCAACCAAAAAATAAAAAAAAAGCCTCATGCATGTGTCCTGCTTCTTAATATAGGGGGTCAACAATGCCAAGAGTTGGTGAAAGCAGGGGTCCGTCATGCGGACATAATCCTGAAATTCATCTGGGTTATTCTCCCGGAGCTCCCACAGCAAAGGCATATGTCATAATTGGTCACGTTTAATAAAACAATTTTTGGTCCAAGAAATCCTCCTCCTCCTGTTCCTGGACTGGACTTGGGTCAAAGCAATAACTCCAAGCCCAATAATAGATAACATGTTATCTCCTCCGATTCCGCAACATGGCTGGTTGACGAACGGCCGCTCAGAAACAAACGGTAAAGCGCAAATCAACACTCACCAAACTTCAACTAACATGAAATTAGCAGAAGAAGCCCAAAGGGTGGCGCCTGACAATTGAACTTCCTCTTTATCGTCACTACGTTTGTGTGTGTTTGGCCGACAATTGTGTACCGTTTGTATGCAAGACAAGTTCATAGCACATGCCCTTTGACAAAAGTCTGGCACTTTGTCTGCGGAAAATCTGATTGTGTGTACGAGGCTTTAGTGTAGCACCCTCTAGTTAGGTAGTTGCTAGAGTAAGGATTTTTCTGGAGAGTAAGAAAATTTAGGCAGGCCTAGCTGGAGGTTAGGCCTGCTTGTTTTCATTTTGGTCTGGGAGTGGCTCAGGGTAGGGCTGACGGGTGACACACCGGTAGCATTACTGTCACCTCCCTCTTTCTAGAAGGTGCTAGAAAGAGAGGAGGAGAGGTGGAGCTGCCTGGGGTATTCCAAGGAGCCTTGACCAATCCCCACCTTGGAGTGGCAGGGGGTAAGCCTCCTTAAATACCCAGGGTCAGCCTAGCTGAGGAGGAGTTGTTGGGTGGAAGAGCTGGAGTGAGAGAGTGTGGAGGCTGTCGGGGCCCACGGGAGCTACCTAGTCTGGGGAGTGACCCTGGGCCGGGGCTCGGGTGCATCCAGAAGGAGTGAAGAGGCACACGAGAGAGAGAAAGAGGACAGCGGGAGAGAACACTGCTATGAGACTCCAGGGAGGACAATGGGTCGCAGCCTGGAGGGCTGGCAAGTGAAGCATAGTCAGGAGGACTGGGGAGGCACGCCTGAGAGAACTGGGAGATTGTAGTTTAAAATGGGTGCAGAACCAGACGAGAGGACTGTGGGAAGGGCAGTGGAAAGAGGTCACTGTAGCCAGGCTGGCTGGCAGGGCCTGAAGAGAGCTATCTGGGATTGGTAGCTTAATAGAAGACAGTTAGCACCTGAACTATTTCTACACCACAGGGGCCTGAGGCCCCTGCCTGCAAAAGGCAGTTCACTGAGGCCTGGCTGAGTTAGTGTCAGGCCTAACCATGCGGTGCTAGCTAGTCTGGAGGAGTAACAGTCTGCAGAAAGGGAAGTGCTGGTGGAGTAACAGTCTGCAGCAAGCGAAGTGCTGGAGGAGTGAAGGATAAGAGGTCTTAAAGCGGAATTCCACCCAAAAATGGAACTTCTGCTTTGGCATGTAATTTTTTTGGGGGGTGGAGTGGGTACCCAGTTTTGACAGGCACCCAGCTCCCACTTCCTACCCTGGAGCTGCAAGGAAGTTCACCTCTCCCCACTCCCTCCGTGAAATCTTCCTCCCAGCCGGGCGCCCACAGTTACAATGCCAGCTCTGCGGAGAGGAGGGGGAGAGCAATGAGGCTTTGTGCGCTCGCATAGCTGGACTGTGGATCAGGTGAGTGTTTATTAAAAGTCAGCAGCCACACTTTTTGTAGCTGCTGACTTTTAAATGGGTGGAACTCTGCTTTAAGCAAGAGTTTGTGCTGGAGAGAAGACTGGAGTGTATATAGAAGTCTCAAGCAAGTTGCATTGAGTTTTCCCGGGCATCCCAAAATTTCCCATCCAAGATCAATCCCTTCAATAAAAAAATAAAAAAAATAAAGCTTATATCCTGTTCTCTGTCTCTGTGTGACTGAAGGATGGATGCCTGGCTGGGCATGGCTACATAAGTATTTTATTGCCAAAAAATACCAATTATATATAATACACACGGTTCAGCAAATTAAATGTTATTCAGGTATGGTTTACATCTATACTGAAGGCTTTACACGCAACAACCTTTGTAATGTACATTACATGACACCAGACTGCATTTATCTGCCTCCTGTACAGTATGCACACCAGCTTTGCCCTGGCATTTAGTTGCATTACGTATTTCCTTCACTGGAGGGCACCACTGTAAAATGTTAGATACCTAAATGGCTATGCACCTTGACTTCAGCACAGTGTAGTAAGCAGGAATCTGACTTGTAAGACATCATTTCTATACAGTCATGTGCATAAATATTGGGACATTGACACAATTCTAATCTTTTTGGCTCTATACACCACCACAATGGATTTGAAATTAAACAAACAAGATGTGCTTTAACTGCAGACTTTTAGCTTTAATTTGAGGGTATTTACATCCAAATCAGGTGAACAGTGTAGGAATTACAACAGTTTGTATATGTGCCTCCCACTTTTTAAGGGACCAAAAGTAATGGGACAGATTAACAATCATCCATCAAACTTTCACTTTTTAATACTTGGTTGCAAATCCTTTGCAGTCAATTACAGCCTGAAGTCTGGAATGCATAGACATCACCAGACGCTGGGTTTCATCCCTGGTGATGCTCTGCCAGGCCTCTACTGCAACTGTCTTCAGTTCCTGCTTGTTCTTGGGGCATTTTCCCTTCAGTTTTGTCTTCAGCAAGTGAAATGCATGCTCAATCGGAGGTGAGGTTCAGGTCAGGTGATTGACTTGGCCATTGCATAACATTCCACTTCTTTCCCTTCAAAAAAATCTTTGGTTGCTTTCGCAGTATGCTTCGGGTCATTATCCATCTGCACTGTGAAGCACCGTCCAATGAGCACATCTTGCTCGTTTCATTTCAAATCCATTGTGGTGGTGTATAGAGCCAAAAACATTAGAATTGTGTCTGTGTCCCAATAATTATGGACCTGACTATATGTAGATCACTTTTTTTTGTTTTTTTTTGTTTTTTTTTTACAAAAGCTTTATTGTTATTAAAATGTAAGAAACAGAGCTGCCAAGTAGACAATTACACAACATACAAAATGTAAGTATGTATGGGAATTGCATATATAACATAGTCATAGTTTCATACAATAAGAAGAATAAGTGAGTCCAGAACTTCACAATATCACAAGAAAAGCAAAACTTGAACCCATCATATTATTATTGTCTCAAGTGTCAAGCGAGAGAAGTGGCAATTCTACAGTGAAAATACAACAAAGAAGCCAAACCCTGTCATAACCAGGCATTATTCTAATGGCTTAATAAGCTTGCACACTAATTTAATAGGAGAAAAAGATAGGGGGGAAAAAAGTGGAAAGCAAAAAAAAAGAAAAAAGCCAGAAGAGAAAATTGAAAATTAAGGAAAGGAGGAAAAAAAAAAAGATAAAAGGGCCTCAGTGGATGGGGTCATCAAATCGACAAAAGGAGATTGTCAAAGTGCAATGGCTAGGCTTGGGAAATCCTAGGCTGTCGAACTCTGAGAAATGTTTTGTGAATATGATGCAAAATGGCCGTTCATTTCCCATTAATCATAATGTTCATTCAGCATTTTACTACTTTGAAACTAATGCCCTGTACGCACGAGCGGACTTTCCGGCAGACTTGGTCCAGCGGACCGGACTCCGTCGGACAATTCGATCGTGTGTGGGCTCCAGCGGACTTTTTTTTCCCAAAAGTCTGACGATCCTAGAAATAAAACAAGTTTCAAATCTTTCCGACGGCCTAGAGTCCGGTTTAAAAATCAGCTCGTCTGTATGCTAGTCCGACGGACTAAAACCGACGCTAGGGCAGCTATTGGCTACTGGCTATCAACTTCCTTATTTTAGTCCGGTCGTACGTCATCACATATGAATCCGTCGGACTTTGGTGTGATTGTGTGTAAGCAAGTCCGTTCATTGGGAAAGTCTGTTGAAAGTCCGTCGATTAGTCCGTCGAACCAGTCCGGTCGAAAAGTCCGCTCGTGTGTACGCGGCATAAGAGTTTGGGATTTCCAAGCTCTCACTATGGTGAGTTTTTGGTTGCAGTAAAAAGATGTCGCCAATTGCCACTCCAGTCAGAGCAACTCCTCAGCAGGTTTAAAAAAAGAAGAGCTTCGTACAGATTTCTTTTGATATCAGAGTCCGTGTACGAAGAAGCGAATAAATATGGACTCATAGTCAATAGCCCTTTCTACAATAAAGCTTTTCTACAAAAATTTCTAAAGGTGAACAAAACTCACCTTAACCTTTTGCTATAAGAAAGCTTAAAGGGTTTGTTAACCTATATAACACATAGAATGCCAGCCCATCTATTATAGCCTGGCGTAGCACACTGTACTAGAAAAACGTGCATTGTAAATACTGATTTAGAGCTGTCTTCAGGCCGGTCACATGACTTGCGGCTGCTGTACAGCTCCGATGGATGGATACTGCAAGAGGGGCCGTGATCTCCCTCTGACGTCAGTCGGGGAGATCACAAGGCCACTCAGCCTCTCCTGCAATAGCCTTGGAAACTGGCCGAAGTCACGTGACCAGCCTGAAGACAGTGCTTAATCATTATTTACAACGCTCGTTTTTCTAAAAGACAGTGTGCTATGCCAGGATATAATAGAGGGGCTGGCAGTGAGCATTTCACATTTTTAATTTTGCTAATAGCGACGGGGGGGTGAAAACAGAGACGCGCAGACACTAGCTGACAGGCAGGGAGGAGGGGGTGAGGTGGAGAGAGGAGAGTCAGAGAGCAGGCAGCGTATGGTGGAGGGACACACTCTGACCATGGTGGTCAGGGCTGAGTAGCCCTGATTTCCGTGGTCCGCGCAGAGAGGACATACAGGAAGTGGCAGATTCAGGCTGTGCTGTTTAATCTGCTTTAAAGGACCAGAAAAAACAATTTTTTTTTTGGAGGGGTTAACAAACACTTTAACTTGGAAATGTTGAATAAATGACCTAATACAAACATACCATCATTGGTTTTTTTTTTCTTTGCAGCGTGTTCATTTACATTTTGTCTCCTTGTGCATGTGCAGCGTATGCTGAATTCAAGGCATGTCTCTATGAATGCCAATGCGATTTTGAGTCCTCAAACAGTTGTGTCATAGCTGGTCAAATGTGCAGCACCTTGGCAACTACAGGTCGAAATGACAGCTAAGATGGCACCATCTTCGTTGGATATGAAGATACATAGTTGGATTTAGTTATGCTTTAAATGAGTAATAAATAGGTAAGCACATGTGAGCTGCCATTGTCCTCACTGCAACTGCAAGTAAAACAGCACAAGCAAAGCTGTCTATATGAGCCCTAACATGGTTTTAGAAGAACTCCAAGAAAAATGAATAAAATATGCTGGTTCACAAATAGTTATGTGTAATTAAAGTATTTGCCACCTCCGTGATCACTGGCTGTTTGCAATCTACATTTTTATTCATGCCAGTAAATATAACTTTCTCTGTACTTCCAGGTGATCCAACAGGAAACATGCTTTTCCCCTACACACGAACTGCGCTGTCCACCCTCCCTCACCCCTTGGTCATTTACAGAGTGTCTTGTATTCTGTAAACCCATTTACAAAATACAAGATGTTCTGGGAACCCTACTTGTGTACAAGTACTGGTTTCTCTGCCGGGGTGTGGCATAACCCTTCCTAAACCAGACCTATGGCTGTCCAGTAAAGCTCATGCTCCCTACTAATGGGCGAGATGTTGCTCTAATTATTAGCACAGGGTTTCTCAGAGTTCTGCAAAGAGAATAATGCTTCCATATGGAGAGAAAAGATGGGCAAAGATTGTGCAATTTTCTTTCCTGCAACCACAGGTTGCAGAAAAAAAATCGCTTCATTTCACCATCAACACAGTCAGTGTTGATGGGGCAAACCCTCCTGCAGAGCTATTGTGTTCTCCCGGCAGGAAGACATGGGGAGCCGTCACAGCCGAGAGGACACACAGTGATTATTGCTAGCTGCTATAGCTGCTGGCAATAATCGCATGAAGAAAATGACACAGGCTGGTTGTACCCAAGCTGATCGATCAACTTGGGTACAATCAACTTGCCTGTAAATGGTTTGAGCCATCTATGGTCGGCTGAAGTGTCTTATTCTGCAGCATGCTGGCAAGAGAAAGACTTTTCTATTTTGGATGTGGCCGCTTTCATAACCCATTCCCACCGAGCCCTGGCTTCCCTTAAAGTGGGCTTTTATACCCAGGGGGCAGGAAGGTCTGCCTGATCACAGGACCACTGTGATTGTCTGTCACACTGGTCACATGATCATTACTAGAGACCAGGAGAAAACATACCTTTGACTAACCATTAACTGCACATGATGTCTATGCTTGTATGTTTGTATTATGTACTTTTATTTTTGTACAATAAAAAATTTTCTTTGATTTAAAAAAAAAAGAGACCAGAAGATGTCTTCGACAGCTCAGTCACTGTGCTGGGAGCATGCTCTCAGCACAGAAACCTCTGCTGCCCATGAATGCAGGTGTGCAGCATGTGGATATTAAAGACCACCCTCTTTGCCACCGCATAGATACGATAGGCGGGTGGCAAGAGGTTAAGCAGATGAATTTTAAGACTTGTGCAACTATTTATGTGCAACTGGAATGCATTTAGCTGATATAAACTGAAAGTTCATTTAAGATTTACGGCACTAAAGGTTCTGTGCCTAAATAAGGCTCTTGAGGTTCAAAATTGGCCATGGCTAGTATTCACATATTTACTGCAGTACAGTCATTCATACATGTAGTTTACTACTAAATGTGAGCTTGGAAAAATACCAATTTAAATGGTGTTGGCATGCAACCCATTTCCAGCAGTTAAGCCAACAGGGTGTGTGTATGAGCTGGCATAATGATGAGGATACATTTACTTTATTTAGAGTGTATTATGAGAACGCAGCAGATAACGTGGCTCGTGATCATCCTATAGGTGAGTACATACAGATACAATGATATGATCAACAAACAACTTATTCTTCCAGTACACACAACAGCTCAAAGGGTATGTCATATATATATGTATATATTTTTTTTTAGATAATTAAGGAAAGGTTAGGGCCCCTGATAGATTTTTATTGCTTTCCAAGGCAACACAAGAGAGATTTCCCCTCACTTCCTGACCTGGTGACAACAGTTTTGCTAGACATGAATAAAAAAAAAATCTCAAACAGTAATACAGATATCATTTGTAAAGTATTAGAAGACTAGAGCTCCTGTCTGTTGCATATTTTTTTTTCCAAAGTTTTGGCCATACTTATAGTTGACAATAAGAAATTGGTATTTAATCTATCAGTGATTTCAGTTATGAGCATGGTAATCAAATCCTGGATTCTAATATCACTTTAGGAGTTTAAGACATTGGGAAGTCAAGATCTGGTACCTGCGTACGGTCTGTAAAAGAAACAAAGCAGGTGAATGTAAAGGAGCACCCAAAATACAGTAGTTGTGAAATAAACCGCTTATAGCCAATGCTTGTAGCCAATGCGTTTCAGGGGACAAAGGACTCCCCCTTCTTTAGGGTTGCTGTTTGAATATGGATCCCATTAGGGTCTGTCTTGGACCTGAGAATCAGGCCTGGGAATGTCCGATCGTCAGCTGAGGCTTGAGACACATTTTTTACCTAGCGTTTAGCAGCAAAAACACATCACTAATCATTGTTTTCATATACAATAGGTCACCAGCCTAGTTATTGCAGATAATACAAATGAGTTTTGTTTGTAATTCCCTATAGCCACATTTTTGTATCATAAACAGTGCACTACAAAGTAGAAGTTTAGCTTTTTTTTTTTTTTTTTTTGCATTGTTTGTAAACAAATTTATACAATTTGGAATTTTCAAGCTAAAAAATGTAAATTATATTTGTCAGCAAAATATCAAAGTATGCAATTGAAATTCCTTCAGACATTAATATCAGTAAAAAAATGTATTTTTGAAACCCAATAATTTACTGAGATTTCAAGGTTATTAAAATAGGCAACAGCTCATTTGGAAGCAGTGGTCTCTCTGCAGAGGTCTCGCACACCTCTTTGATTGTCTCTGTCTGAATGTTTGTGAGGTGATGGCTATGTGTGCATTCTTCACGTATTTTGTTTGCATTTCTTATGAGGCTGACACAGATATCACATTTTTCAAGATAAACAAGGCTAGTTTTAATCTAGGGGTGTAGATAAGTTGTGAAGGACATTATATTATAGATCTCCACATTTTTTTAAATTGTGTATAGGGCTACAGATTATGGATGACGAGTAATAAACTCTATAACCTAGGGGCATAGGATTAGAAAGCACTTATAAACATGGCACAAGGTACTACATGTACTTTGTCCCATAAGGGACAGAACTATAAAGTAAACATTATAATTATAGCTATTTAATTCCAGAATCAAATTGCTATGTATTTCATTAACAATTACCATGTTTTTTTTTTTTTTTACAAAATATTGTTTTAAACTATTTTTTGTTGTTTATCAGTTCTGCTGTTATCCAAAATCTCTGCAGGCACTTCCTGTCTACATGCATGTACTCCAGTGTTGGTTGCATGTCATTGCTCAGGGCTGGCTTCCTGATGCCTGGTGGTGATAATGGTGGAACATGAGTGTGCAATAGGCATCGGCAGGGCTGCTTATAGTCTACACAGGACGCACAAATGACAGAGTGACAAGGAATACAAGCAAATGGGAGGAATTTCTGTTCGAATTTTTCAGTATAAAGATCTGAATGTGGAATTCTGTATTTTTATGCAGAATAAAATTGGCAGAGTTGTGTCAGATTGTACTGGGCATTCAGTAAAGTCAATTTTCTATGTAGATGCTTATGCAACCATACACTCGCCATCTGTTTACCAGGATGACACAACCTGTTTGCACTGTACTAACAGCGCAGAGTTTGGAATTATTGTACAGCAGGGCAATCTGTTCTATGCTATCTAAAGTTTAGTATTTGAAACAGATTAAAACCTGTGATTGCATGAAGTAAGGAGAAAGTGTGAAAGCAATAGAAATAATTTGAATAATAATTTTAGCGGCTCTTGCATAATCAAAATAATACTTGTGTATATCTATAACCGCATGCACTTCCTGGACATTCCAGTCTAACGGCTATTTCTACATCTACAAACATACAGTTACAGTTAAAATTAATTCTGAAACATTCATTCAGGATCCTGTAGCTCCATGCGTATATTAAGGTACAACCATAATTTGTACTTCAGATACTTAAAGCCTAAGTTTATTTTTTTTTTTATTTAAATCAGCAAAAGGGATGAGATACCCACATTCAATGCAAAGTGTTTCTTGTGCTGCTGGCTGGTCTCTTAAAACCCAAAGTCCTGTGCCCCCCTCCCCATTACCCATGCAACTGTAACCTTCTGGTGCTGTGAGAGACCTTAACTATAGCCTACTACAGAGTGCCTACTATACAAAATCTAATCCAATCTGCTTGGTGAGAAAATGCTACATCCCTCAGAACATTATAAAAGGATTTTTTTTGATGGTTGGGATTTTTAAGGCACATTCAAATATTTAAAATAGATAAAGGTCGCGCTATTCAATGATGTATATACATATGTAAAAATTAGATGATTAGAACAGTCCACAAGTGATGTAAAACAAATCCTGATGTCAATCTCCACCATCCACCTATTGATCCCTCATTACAAGGGATCGTTAGGCCCTGGCTGGGCTAAAGCCACAAGCGCTTTCTCCAGGTCCAGATGGTCCTCCAACAAGATCACCCCTTGGCACCATATATGATGTGAAGATTTCTCCAAAAAAAAAAAAAGTGCTCACTCAGGTTCCAGGTGATGCATCTCCATCTGGAGGAAACACAATGACTAGAACCTGAATGAGCTCTTTGTTTTTTTGGAGAAATCTTCATATTTTATATGGTGCCAAGGGGTGATCTTGTTGGGAGACCATCTGGACCTGGAGAAAGTCCTTGGCTGGGCTAAAGCCACAAGCGCTAACGATCTGTCAGGTACTCACCAAGGCCGGAATGCTGAGAGCGGCTCCCCTAGCAACTAGGTGCGAGATACCCCTGAAGGTGGTACAGAGGGTATCAGGCACGGAGAGGCACGGGTTGCCAGCAGGTGTGCAGGTCACCAAGGTTTCACTAGACGTGCAGAACCCGTGTAGCATGGACTGGTTGGTAAGCTGGAGAGAAGACTGGCAGGGACTTGACCTGGAACCAGGAACAGAGTTGAGGAGAAGCACAAGGTTAAGCAAAACAAGTCCTTTAGCAGGCTGAGGGTCAAACACCAGGTAAACGTGGTAGCAAGCACAGGTTGAAGCAAGGCAAGTCCGTTGAGCAGGCCGGGGGTCAAACACCAGGTAATCATAGTACAGGTTTAAGCAAGACAAGTCCGTTTAGCAGGCCGAGGGTCAAACACTGGAGAGAGGATCAGCAGAAGAGTCGTAATCAAGCCGGGGGTCAAACACTGGAGAGAAGACAAGCAGAGAAGTCCTTAATCAAGCCGAGGGTCAAACACTGGAGAGAGGATAAGCAGAGTAGTCAAACGGTCTGGGTCACAATAGGCAGGAACAGGTATGCAGAGGATAAACGGGAAGCTGAGAAGACAAACCAGCAATGAGCACAAGGCATAGCTGCCTTTATATAGGCCCGCCAAGGGGACGTCCCGCTGTACGTGCATGCGTTTGTGTGCCCACGTGTGCTAACCCGTTCGGGTCACGCGCTCGTACCCGCCGATCGTGTGCCCGTACGTGCTGATGTGTGGCTCTACCGCGCAGGCGCACCGGGACGCGCCGATACTGACAGGCTCTAACTGTGTTAACCCTCTGACAGTGCCCCCTCCCAAGGGGCAGCCTCCGGATGCCCAATCTGGGCAAGATTCCTGGTTGTCTTCTGTGAAAATTACGTATTAAACGAGGGGCGTGTAAGTTGCTGGATGGTTCCCAGGAGTTATCTTCTGGAGGGTATCCTTTCCATTTAACAAGATATTGGATCTGTCCCCCCCTTTTTCTACAGTCCATTATTGCCTCCACTTCATACTCCATTTCACCTTCAATTTCAATTGGAGGAGGTGGTGGTTCCATTCTTCCAGAAAAAGGGCTAGGGACCACTGGCTTCAATAAAGATGCATGGAATACCGGATGTATCTTGTATGTGACCGGAAGGGCTAATTCGAAAGCCACGGGGTTCACCACTTTCTTAATTTCAAAAGGGCCAATGAACCTTGGACCTAATTTGCGGGATGGACAGGGCAGTCTAAGATTAATAGCAGATAGCCATACCTTGTCCCCAATCTTGAAATTTGGGTTTTGTCTTCTCCCTCTGTTATAGTACTTCCCGTAACTGTCTTGAGCCTTTTTCATGGTTTCCTGGATCTGTAAAAAATTGGTTTGGATAAAGTTAATCCGGTCTTGTAGTGCAGGGGTTGACACTTCAGGAAAAGAATCTGGCAAGAAGGAGGGATGGAAGCCGTAATTAGCCCAAAACGGTGTTTGGTTGATGGCGGAATGAGTGGAATTGTTGTAAGCAAATTCAGCACACGGAAGGAGGGTGGACCAGTTATCTTGGGAACCAGAGCAGACACAACGGAGATATTGTTCCAGAGTTTGATTTGTTCTTTCTGTTTGACCGTTGCTTTGCGGATGGTATGCTGAGGAGAGCGAGGTCTTTATTTCAAGGGATCTGCAGAGGTCCTTCCAAAATTTTGAGGTAAATTGGATACCTCTGTCTGATACGATGTTGTGGGGAACACCATGAAGCCTCATGATTTCTTTGATAAAAATGTTTGCTGTAGCCAGAGCAGAAGGGGTGCCCATCATGGGCAGGAAGTGTGCCATCTTAGAGAGGCGGTCAACCACCACTAAGATGGTAGTACATTTTTCAGAGGGGGGAAGTACTACAATGAAGTCCATAGAGACCTCCTTCCATGGACGTTCAGGGACAGGCAAAGGTCTCAGGAGCCTCCAAGCCTTAGTGTTCGACCCTTTGTTACGTTGACACGTAATACAGGATTGGACATAGTTTTTACAGTCCTGACTCCAACCCGGCCACCAGTAGGAGCGATGAACTAATTCTGAGGTTTTCCGGATTCCAAAGTGCCCTGCCAACTTATGGTCATGGAAGTTCTGTAATACTTGCAGTCTCACTGGAGAAGGAACAAATATTTTATTTTGGGCCCACAGTAAGCCATCCCTCTTCCTTAATGAGGGTACTTCAGGTTCTGTGCATTGGCTGGATGCCTCTTTAATGGCAGTTTTGAGATCAGGCTGGATAAGAAGGAAGTTATGTGGGGATAGGATAGTTCTAAGCTCAGTTGCCTCATTGACTTCTGGAAACATTCGGGAGAGTGCATCCGCTTTTCCGTTCTTGGAACCCGGTCGGTAGGAGATGTGAAAATTAAATCTGGAGAAAAATAATGCCCATCGGGCTTGTCGAGGTCGGAGTCGCTTGGCCGTTTGGAGATATTCCAGATTCCGATGATCAGTAAAGATCATTATGGGTTGGGACGCACCCTCCAGCAAGTATCTCCACTCCTCCAGAGCAAATTTTATAGCCAGTAGTTCTCGGTCACCGACGTCATAGTTCCTTTTAGGTGGGCTTAATTTGTGAGAAGCAAAGGCAACTGGATGAAGAAGGGCTTTCGGACCGCTCCGTTGGGACAGGATTGTCGCTGATTCGGAGGCATCTACTTCCAGTACATATGATAAAGCTGGATCTGGGTGTTGTAGAATAGGAGCCGATGTAAAAAGATCTTTCAATTTATTAAAGGCTTCTTGTGCTTCTTGGGGCCATTGAAACTTGGCTTGCTGGCGGGTGAGTCGAGTAATGGGAGAAATGATTGAAGAGAATCCTCTAATGAACCTGCGGTAAAAATTGGCAAAGCCAACAAACCGTTGGATTCCCTTTTTATCTGAAGGAGCTGGCCACTCCTGGATGATTCTAACCTTTTGTGGGTCCATTGCAACCCCTTTTGTGGAGATGATGAACCCAAGGAACTGGATGGTGGTCTTTTCAAATTCACATTTCTCCCCTTTTAAGAATAGGCCATGTTTCCTGAGAACCGAGAGTACCTTCTTTACATGGGTGCAATGTACTTCTAGTGAGGTGGAGAAAATCAAAATATCATCAAGATATACAATCACAAAGTTATCTAGGTACTCACGGAAAATGTCGTTGACTAGGTGTTGGAACGTGGCCGGGGCGTTGCAGAGTCCAAAAGGCATCACAAGATATTCAAAGTGCCCAAACCTGGATCTAAAGGCTGTTTTCCACTCATCCCCGGCACGTATCCGAACGAGATTGTAAGCTCCCCGTAGGTCTAGTTTGGTAAACACTTGGGCAATTCTGAAGCGCTGGAATAGTTCAGAGATGAAAGGCAACGGGTATCTATTCTTCACAGTGATCTTATTAAGTTCTCTATAGTCCACACAGGGCCTTAAAGATTAATCCTTTTTTTCAACAAAGAAGATACCCGCCCCAGCTGGAGAAGAGGAAGGGCGGATGAACTTCTTCTCCAGGTTTTCGTCAATATAGGAACGAAGCGCTTCTAACTCAGTCTCAGATAGTGGAAATATGCGACCAAAAGGAATCTCGGATCCAGGTAAAAGGTCAATGGGACAATCATAGGAGCGATGAGGTGGTAAGCTGTCGGCCTTTTTTTTATCAAAAATGTCCAGAAATTCATGGTATACTGCAGGGACATGCTGAAGATTATCTGGTATTGACTGAAGGGCCAAACAAGAGGCCGGTGTGCTGGTGGGAGGCACGAAACAATGTTGAGAGCAGTACATAGATGAGAAGAGGATTTCTTTCTTGGACCAACTGATTTGAGGGTCATGAACTTGTAACCAGGGGAAACCCAGGATAACAGGGAACATAGGTGAACTGATGATGTTAAAGCAAAGGAATTCTTGGCGGCCAGAGTCTGTGGAGGTGAGAATAGGTTTGGTTTCTTGAGAAACAAGTCCCGAACATGGTAGGGATCCATCGGCTAGATGTATCTGCAGAGGTTGCTTCTTATCTTGGAGGGGAATATGCAGGGTGTGAGCCAGAGATGCATCCAGGAAACAACTGCATGTTCCGGAATCAATGATGGCCAGCAGCTGAGCTTCCTCTTCCGCCACCTGTAATGAGACCGGAAGGACAAAGTGAGATTGGGTAGAGCCGGTAACTTGAAAGTTCACAGTGTACTGTCGCTGGCACTTACTGGGTCTCACGGGGCAGTTGCGTAAGAAATGACCGGCCTCCCCACAATAAAGGCAAAGGTTGGCTTGGCGCCGGCAGGGGTGAGTGGAGAACGTACCAATCCCAACTGCATAGGTTCGTGGTCCGAGGAAGAGGAAGGTACGGCAGAAGGTGCTGGAACAGGAGGAATGCGAGGTAACATCCAGGTTGGTTGTGAGGACTGGAAGCGTTCAGAGCGCCGTTCACGCAGGCGTCTGTCAAGCTTAATTGCTAGTTGTATTAATTCTTCCAGGGAGGAAGGAGTATCCATCCGAGCTAATTCATCTTTTAAATTTTCTGATAGACCTTGGCGATACTGGTACTTTAAAGCAGCCTCATTCCAGTTGGTGTCCCCAGACCATTTCCGGAATTCAACGGTGTAGTCTTCCACTGGTCTCTTTCCCTGGGTCAGGGTGTGTAAGATGGACTCAGCTGTGGCAGTGCGTTGTGGGTCGTCATACAGCTGTGCCATAGCGTTGAAAAAAGTTTCTACCGTATCCAACAGGGGGCTTTTCTATTCTAAAAGGTTATGGGCCCAAGCTTGGGATTCTTCTGACAAAAGCGAAATGACAAACCCCACCTTTACAGCTTCAGAATGGAAAGTCCTGGGTTGAAGGGCCAAGTAAAGCTGACAAGCGTTTTTGAAGGCTCTGAATTTCTTTCGAATTCCGGAAAACCGTTCTGGAATGGGAACCCTAGGTTCAGGGATGGCCATCATGACTGGGTTGACTTGGTTTTGGGAAGAAGAAATCCCACTGGATGAAGCTGAAGGTGCTTCCGGGGGAGCTGAGTAAGTTGTTAGGTGTTGAAGGTGACCCTCAATTTGGAAATATCCATCCTGCAGTCTCTGGACAGCCTGTGTAAGGGCTGTAACCTGCTGGCAGAGGGCCTCGAGGGGAGAGCCGGCTCTGTCGGCCTCTGACATGGCTGGTTTGTACTGTCAGGTACTCATCAAGGCCGGAATGCTGAGAGCGGCTCCCCTAGCAACTAGGTGCGAGATACCCCTGAAGGTGGTACAGAGGGTATCAGGCACGGAGAGGCACGGGTTGCCAGCAGGTGTGCAGGTCACCAAGGTTTCACTAGACGTGTAGAACCCGTGTAGCATGGACTGGTTGCTAAGCTGGAGAGAAGACTGGCAGGGACTCCAACACTTGACCTGGAACCAGGAACAGAGCTGAGGAGAAGCACAAGGTTAAGCAAAACAAGTCCTTTAGCAGGCCGAGGGTCAAACACCGGGTAAACGTGGTAGCAAGCACAGGTTGAAGCAAGGCAAGTCCGTTGAGCAGGCCGAGGGTCAAACACCAGGTAATCGTAGTACAGGTTTAAGCAAGACAAGTCTGTTTAGCAGGCCGAGGGTCAAACACTGGAGAGAGGATCAGCAGAAGAGTCGTAATCAAGCCGGGGGTCAAACACTGGAGAGAAGACAAGCAGAGAAGTCCTTAATCAAGCCGAGGGTCAAACACTGGAGAGAGGATAAGCAGAGTAGTCAAACGGTCCGGGTCACAATAGGCAGGAACAGGTATGCAGAGGATAAACGGGAACACTGGAAGCTGAGAAGACAAACCAGCAATGAGCACAAGGCATAGCTGCCTTTATATAGGCCCGCCAAGGGGACGTCCCGCTGTACGTGCATGCGTTCGTGTGCCCACGTGTGCTAACCCATTCTGGTCACGCGCTCGTACCCGCCGATCGTGTGCCCGTACGTGCTGATGTGTGGCTCTACCGCGTAGGCGCACCGGGACGCGCCGATACTGACAGGCTCTGACTGTGTTAACCCTCTGACACGATCCCTTGTAATGAGGGATCAATAGGAGTTGGTAAGCAAGCTTTTCAGCTGTTGGGGGAGGCACTGATATTTAAGATCACTACGGTGGTGGATGGTGGAGATTAACATCAGAATTTATTTTCACATCACTTGTGGTCTGTTCTAATCATCTAATTTTTACATTTGTATATACATGATTGAATAGCGTGACTTTTATCTATTTTATGTTTACTCACTGTGTATGTCTCACAGAAGGTTTGCTGCTTACACTTTTCATTCAGAATATTTCTTAGCGTGTTTTTTTTTCACGTTTTTTTACATTCAAATATTTACTCAAATGTATCATAAAAATTTGAGATATTTATTGTATCAGATTAAAAGCACAGTACATATTACAATAAAAACAATAAATTGATGGCATAATTGTACATCCAGGCCACCGTATTTATTGAAAAATAGGCAGAAATAGATGCCTCGATATTGTGAACAAGCTCCAACGCATTTCGATTCTCAAAAAAAAAAATCATCGGGTGGAGAGAATGAGGATGATTTATCTGAAAAATAAATAATCAAATACTCCTGTGCTGGAACTTGCCTACCTATACATAAAAATTATTTTGGAAGCTGCTGCTACCACCTATAATGTGTTCCCACACTTGTTCAATATGCAATAAACTATAGTGGAGCACTGCTCCTTCTCCTTGATACAAATAATCTAATGTGTTAAAAATACAAACCAAGATAACAATACTTCAAATCAAAATTTAAGTAAGAGCCGGTTCACACTGAGGCAGCACGACTTTCAGCGCGACTGCCTCAGGCGACCTGGACACGACAGCAGTGGCGACTTGCAAAACGACTTCTATATAGAAGTCAATGCTAGTCGCCTCAAGTCGCCCCCAAAGTCGTACAGAAACCTTTTTCTAAGTCACTCCTATTAGAACAATTCCCTTGTACAGAACGGGACGCAACTTGTCAGGCGGCTAAGTCGCCTGACAAGTCGTCCCAGTGTGAACCGGCTCTAAATCAAAAATATTGCTGTGCGTTATTGAACATGTGTAAATATTAAGCATCCAAATATCTATATACAATTTGTTACCACACCAAAAAAAAAAACTAATATTGTGAAATGTGTGAAAAAAAATCTATTAGTACATAAGTTATATAGCCATCCAACAATAATAATGTGATGTAATTATACAATAGTCCAAATGATAGTTCATCAATGCTATTACCAACCAGACGGTGACAATATTGTGCAAAAAACTGGTTATATAAAACCAATGTCCATGAGTTATACCTGTCAAATGATGTTCCGCTGAGCCACCCAACAATACTCAGAGCTCCACCTTGTGAAATACTCGCTCACCTTCAGTATCGACCCATATAAACATATAGGTCCCAATCGCTTAATTGTGTTTATCTTTTCTTTTTGAAAATATGGGAGGTGTAGACCTCAACGGCCAAATGATGAAGTCATATTTAGCCTCTTGCAGAGGTGGACACTGGTACAAAAAAGTGTCTATATATTTATGTGGAGAAACAAAAAGCTAATGTTTAGTGCTGCGCTCATCTGTGCATTACAGTGAACCAATCACACATTTTCTAACAAACGGGTGCAATGAATCAATCAATACATAAAAAAGTAACCAATACTTGCACTTATAGAATGTTCCTATGTAAAATAATGAATAGTCCAAGGGTATAAATAACATGCTCCTCAAGGTGCTTATACAGGTCATATAATAAAAAGTTGCATAATAGTGACAGTCCTTTAAAAGTCTTGTGTTATTAAATGGTACACTTTCTGTACATAACCAATCAATGTGCAGTAACCTGTTATGAAACTGCCTACCCATGATGCTCACACTGCTCTCACCGTTATATCACTTGGCTCTATACTATTTGTTTGTTATTTACAAAGCTACTAGAAGAACTGGATCATTCCTAAAATTTCAGAAAGTGATCGTCTCAGCACTTTTGTATCCAGAAGGCGCTTTGGCCCAAAGCCCAAATCCAGATACAATTAGCCTGCTGCATGAGTAGACATTTTCCAGACGTCCTCCGACCTACCCCAACACAAAGATGTCAGATGTCATGTCAGTGGTAAATGCAGAATAAGGCATGAAACCTGTTCTTTTTGTCCTTCCTGTCCTGACCAACCTGGCCTTCACATCAAGGCATGCTTCGATCGCTACCTCAATCTAGTGAACTATTAGTCTAGGGTAGAGAATGGGGGTTCACACAATTCTGCACAAGAAAGGCCTCTAAAGATGTTAGGTAGTCAGGAAAATGTCTATAACATTTGAAACCCTAAAATCAAAGGCTGAAAAGGTTATTGTTTTTAAAAGTTAAGTTACAAAAAGTAAAAAATTGTTTTATCAAGTTGAAGAGGAGGTCTGCCCACCCCTGCAAAAACTACTACATATACTGCAGCTGCTGACTTTTAATAATAGGATACTTACCTGTCCTGGAGTCCAGCGATGTTGGCACAGCAGCTGATGTTTTCATCAGCTGTCGGGTGCTGCCGCCACCATTCCCGGTAAGGGAACCTAGTAGTGAAGCCTTACGGCTTCACGCCGGGTTCCTACTGCGCATGCGTGAGGCACCGCTGCGCTCTCCTACTGGCCCGGCGGCAAGGGAAGGAGGAGGAAGGAGGAGGGACCTGAGCTGCTGGCTGACGTCAAAGACAGGTATCCACTCTCCCCCGAAAGGTGCCAAATGTGTCACCAGAGGGGGGGAGGAGACAAATGAGCGGAAGTTCCACTTTTAAGTGGAACTCCACTTTAATGTCATATCGTTACTGTGTGCTATTGTAATTGTTGTTTGCTTTGCAGAAACACCAATCAGCAGGGTGCTGCTCTCAGAATACATACGTCAGTGCCTACAGCTCTGCAGGTGAAAATTTCTCCATCTGCAGTTAAAAAAAAGTGTATGCCCAGCATTAGGAGAGTGGAGTGGTTGGGTGATGGTAGCCCCTATGCTCGGCATATACTTTTTTCCGGCAGAGATTTCTTCATCCACATCAATGTGAATGCAAGAATGTGTTAGGTTCTTTTTTTTTTTTTTTTGAGAAATTAAAAGACAAGTATGGGATTTTTTTCTTTTGATTCATACTTAACTAGGTAGATGCAGCATCAGACCGATGCTGCATCTGTTCCCCAGCATCTCTGCACTAAAAACTCGAATCACCGAACATTGCCAATGGCTCGGCTCTCACTCACTCCTCCCCGAGTGGAGAGCTGCTGACTGTTAGTCAGCATCTCTCCTGCTCTGTTCCTCCACGCTCACTGGAGCTCTGAGCTGTGGAGGGGTGGGGAGCAGCCGTCTCAGCGGCTCGCTGAGACTGCCATCAGTCAAGACAGCTGGCAGGTCCAGACTTCTGAAGTCGGGATGACGCGCTGCCTCGACTGATTGCAGTGACGTCAACGGAGAGCGGACTTCAGACCGCTCTCTGCTGAAAACGGGTCACAGGAATGCAAAGAGGATTGCACTCCTGTGACCCATAGGAGAAGCCCAGCCTAAAAAGCTCAGGCTGGACTTCTCCTTTAACCACTTCCGTACCAGGCACTTTCCCCACTTCCTGCCCAGGACAATGTTTAGCTTTCAGCCCTGTTGCACTTTGACAATTGTGCAGTCATGCAACACTGTACCCAAACTAAAATGTTATCATTTTCTTCCCATAAATAGAGCTTTCTTTTGGTGGTATTTGATCACCTCTGTGGATTTTAATTTTTGCACTATAAACTAAAAAAGACAGACAATTTAAAGAAAAAAAAACTGATGGGCACTGATAGGCGGCACTGACGGCACTGATAGGCAGCACTGATAGGCGGGACTGATAGGCGGCACTGGATAGGCAGCACTGATGAGGAGCTACAGGCATTACTGAGTGGCACTGACAGGCATTAATGATGGGGCACTGACAGGCATTAATGATGGGGCACTGATTGACACTTTTTTGGGCACTGATTGGCACTGTTGTGGGCACTGACAGGCATTTACTATGGGGACAGGCTGGCAGGTGTTGGGCACTGATTGGCAGCTGATGGGCACCTTTTGATGGGGGCTGTGCTGATAATCAATGTGCTGATTATCTGCACAGACCCCCCCTCTGACAGGGAGAGCCGCCGATTGGTTCTCACTGTCAGCGTGAACCTAGGAAAGCTGTTTACCAGCACTTCCTGGTTCACACGATGATCGGCTGTGATTGGTCAGAGGCTTCATACCACGATCGGAGTTGCGGTGTGTCAGACTCACACACAGCACCTCTGATCGTTGCGCTGTGCGCCCCCGCGGGCGCGCACCGGCTGTGTTATCCTGATCACATCATATGACGTCCGATCAGGATATCACAACCACTTTGCCGCTGTCATTCTGCTATATGGCAGGCTGCAAGTGGTTAAGAAAGAACACAAAAATGTATTTTTTATTTTCTTTTTTCATTTTCCAAAATGAAAAAAAGAATACTCACTATGATCTGTAAAATATTCACCATCCCTCTTTTCAAATACCTTGGAGTATCTACTTTCCAAAAAGAGGTAATCTGGGGGGTATTTGTACTATCCTGGCATTTTAGGGCCTCCGAAACTGTGATAGGTAGTCAGGAAATCAAATGCACAAGCCCTTTGAAAGCTTGAAGGTGCTTATTGGATTTTGTGCCCTCGTACGTGGATGGGCTCCCAAAAAGTCTCACACATGTATCCCCATAATCAGAAGTAGCAGAATGTGTTTTGGGGTGTAATGCCATGTAAACCCATGATGTGTGTGAGAAATATCTCAGTAAAGTGACAACTTTATGTAAAATAAAAACAAATACATTTTTTTTTCATGTTCTAAAAACTTGTGGCAAAAAATAAAATGTTCTATGGACACAGCATGCATTTCAGAAAATACCTTGGGGTGTCTACTTTCCATAAAGGGGTCATTTGGGGGGTGTTTGTATTGTCCTGGCATTTCAGCACCTAAAGAAATGTGAGGCAGTCAGAAAGTCAAAGCCGCTTAAAAGCTGCGTAAATTCCCATATATACACCATAGTTGTTACGGCCTTAGTTTCACAGGTAATTGGAGTACAAGTGAGATTAGCTTTCTTGACCTAATTCTATATAAGAACAATGGTAGAATCCAGACAAAAACCCACTTTAAGGGTACTGATAGAAACAGTTACATACCCACGGCCAGCTGTCATCATCCTAACTGGCTGAAAGGGATCCGTAAGGATCAACTATTAAGGATCAGACGTAATTGTGACTACGTCAGATTACATGTCTCAATCTAACTTATTAGTTGATAGATTTAAAGAAAAAGGGTACCGCGAAAAAGACCTCAGGGCTACTCAATCACTAATTTTACAGATGGATAGGGACCGACTTTTGAAAGATAACACCAAAGAAAAATGTGAACTGGATTATGTTCTTTTTCCTACCAGAACGTCCTAGGTTTATTTATCGGCGTGCACGGAATCTATGGAACAAACTAGCCCCGAATATTTTAAATCCTCCTAAGAGGGCTCCCACTTTCTTGGATTTAAAAGGGTTCTTTTATTGTAGGAAGTGCAAAGCCTGCAAACTGACTAGAAATAATGTGAGGAAAGTAGAACACTTCACATCTTTTAGCACAGGTAAAGAGTATAAAACAGACAAGTTTATCACCTGCAAGTCCATCTTTATCACATACCTTATCGTTTGCCCATGTGGGTTACAGTACGTTGGGCGTACTAAAAGAAATCTCTGCACACGTATTAATGAACATCTCACAAATATTAAAAACGGTTTTCCCAAACACAGTCTCTCTAACCATTTTAGAATCTACCACCAACAGAATCCTAGCTTGGCCAGATTTTTTGGGATTGACAGGCTGGATGCTGATTGGAGGGGAGGAAATATGGTTCAGAGAATATAAAAAAATGAAACGGAATGGATTTACCGATTGGACACACTTACTCCGGCAGGTATCAATGTCGATATTGATCTAAACTACTATCTGTCCAATTACTGATTGTTTGGTTTCCTGTCCTTTCAGATTGTGAAGGGGCTGTCCATTTCGGTTTCATCTCTTTGTATTCATTTTTTTATCAATTTTTAATTTTAATTTTATTCCATCTTTAAGATATTTATTTCATTTTTTTAATTGACTAACATATTTACTTTCATTTCTATTAATGACATCTGACTTAATTGTGCAATCTGGCATCTATCCACAAGATGGCAGTTTGGATGTTGTTGTAATTTCTCAACATTTTTCATATATTTTGCTTTTTGGCCACAAGATGGCAGTGATTTTTATCTTTCAATTTTGGTCTAAGTCTCTGCTAGATGAGATGTCACTGGATTGGATGCCTTTAATGGCGATGTGTATTTAAGGAGGCGGCGTGCCCGTTCGTGCAATCCCTGATGACGTCAGAACGCACTGACAAAACCGGTCGGACGCTAACGAACGTGACACGCCACTTCCGCTCGTAACTTGGTTATTCCTGCTTTTTTTGTTTGTTTACCTGCGTGAACCCATATGTGGGTAATGTGGTTTTAAGCCTGTTTTTAGCCTATTAAATATTTTGTCTTACTTCACTATGGGAGTTTTTTATCCATTTTTTCCACATTCTTGACATCCATGGTCTTTGTGACCCATCTTGGGAAGTCCGGTTGCATGCATCCAAGTAGCCTCAGCGTTAATCAAGACACCTGAGTTCCAGCATTTGCACTTAGCCGTGACTGTGAGAAGCTCTGTTGGTTGTCCTCAAAGCGTGTTTGACTCCTGTCATGGGAGTCACTTCCATCTGGTGAGTAGGCTGTGTGGCTGGTGATGGTGACTGAATACTGTTATTTGATGGTCTGCTGAACTCAAGGAAGATCTGCTCAGAAGTTCTGTTTTACCATTATTTGAACATTTTGATTTATGATGGATTCATTATAGTTTGAAATATCTTTCTTTTGATATTTTGGAAACTATTTTTGGACTTTTTCCTTTCAATTTTTCACCTCGTACATTTTGATTATTTTCACTATTTAGTAATTTATTATTAATTTTTTCACTATGATGATTTTATGTTTCACTCAGCTGGTAGATATTATCACTGACATTATTTCACCATTTTCATGATTCTGTTTTCACATTAGAGTGATTTTGCACTTGCACTTTAAAAGGAGCGCGGTTTGTAATTAACTTTTTAATTTTTTTTTTGCTTTTTCATTATTGTTATAACGTGCTGCTCCCCAATTAATCTATTTAATTTTCCATATGCGCGAGTAGGTAGTTGTTACCATTTTTCATTTCACACCATAGTTTATAGACGCTATAACTTTCACACAAACCAATTAGTATACACTTATTTGAATTTTTTTTACCAAAGACATGTAGCAGAATAAATTTTTGGCCTTCATTTTTTGAAGAAATTTGATATCATTGGATATGTTTTATAACAGAAAGAAGAAAATATCATTTTCTTTTTTTCAAATTTTTTTTTCATTTATATATAAAAAAAACCCACACTAGTGATCAAATCTCACCAAGAGAAAGCCCTATTTGTGTGAAAATACTATATAAATGTCATAAATGGTCTGGTCATATAATATTTATTTCAAGGAGTGGGAGCAGCACTCCATTATTTATTAATTATTATCACAAACAGTTCAAGAATGAAATTATTCTTAAACAATCACAAAGTCAGTTGATATAATTTGTACCATCTAGTAATGCAATACACTTGCAAATAGCCAAACAATCATTTGGTAGGCTAATTGTAAGTGCATTGCATTAATAAATCCCCCTATTACTGCACTCATCACCTCTTTCTAACTCTAAGCCCACTTGCTAACAAACTCCCCAAGATACTGAAGCATGTCTCCTCACACAAATTATATTCTCATATTACATCCGTTACTCTTCTGCTTCTCCTAACCGCTGGAGATATTTCCCCAAACCCTGGGCCTCCCTTACTTAACTGTACCCAACACACCCATCACCATCACCCTACACCCTCTGGTAGTAGTCGCAATCTAGGCAATTTAGTCTGCATTCCTCTTCTTCCCAACGCCAGCCTCCCCCTCTCCTGTGCCCTCTGGAACGCCCGCTCTGTCTGCAACAAACTCACCGCTGTTCATGACCTCTTTGTCACTAATTCATTTAATCTACTTGCTGTCACCAAAACCTGGCTCCACAAATCTGACACCCCTTCTCCTGCTTCCCTCTCACAGGGTGGCCTTCACTGGACTCACTCCCCTAGGCCTAATGGACGCAAGGGAGGTGGAGTGGGATTCCTCCTATCCTCCCCAGAGCACTTTCCAGGTTATTCACTCTCCTCCCTCTCTTTCCCTCTCATCATTTGAAACTCACTGTATACGTCTATTATCTCCAACTTCCCTAAGAATTGCTGTGATCTACCGGCCCCCTGGACCATTAAAGACTTTCCTTGATGAGTTTTCTGCCTGGCTACCCTACTTTCTCTCTTCGGAAATTCCTACAATCCTTAGTGATTTCACCAACATCAATGCTAATACGAACACTCCTGCTACTTCTAAACTTCTTAATCTAACCTCTTCATTTGACCTGAAGCAATGGGTACAGGCTTCTACTTACTCTGATGGCAACACTCTTGACCTTGTATTCTCCTACCTATGCACTCCATGCAACTTTTCAAACAATTCTTTTCCTCTCTCCGACCACCACCTTATTAGTTTCTCTCTCCCCCTGTCTTCCACCACCTTTCCCTCCAATAGTCTAACCATCACCTGCAGAAACTTTCGCAACTTCAACTCTTCTCTCCTCTATTCTGCTACTGACCACCTCTATCACAAAATCTCTCCCCTGTCCTGCCCCAACCAAGCCACTTCCATCTACAATAAATTCCTGTCCTCTACCCTGGACAAGCTCACTCCTCTCACTACAGGCAGAATCAGGCCTCGACCCCTACAACCCTGGCAAACAGATGACACTAAAATTCTCAAAAAATGTAGTCGCGCTCTTGAGCGTCTGTGGCACAAGACTAAGTCTCTCAAAGACTTCAACCAATACAAATCTGCCCTCCAAAAATACTATTCTTTCCTCCACACTGCCAAGTAGACCTATTTTACAACTCTTATTAACACCTTCTCATCCAGTCCCCATAAACTCTTCTCTACCTTCAACTTTCTACTTCGTCCTCCACCCACTGACTCACTCACTGCCCAGGAGATTGCTAATCACTTCAAAAACAAGATTGATACAATCTGTGATGAAATCTCCACTCTACGGGTATCAAACGAGCTTTGGCTGGACTTCTCCTTTAATGCATGTACATTATTGCAACATCATTGTACTTCAAGGCCCACTGTGTTAAAGCAACCATTAATTTTAATCGGTCTGGCAGGGCACCTTAAAATTATTGTAGTAGTGTATTGGGTGCCAACTTGCAGGATAACGTGTTTTACCATAGGTTATCACAATGCATAAGCAAATCAGTCCTTCCTGTTCTTCAGCGACAGTGCACTCTAGAAAATATTGTGCTGGGTCTACTCAAAAAAATTGAGGCAACTATTTGCATCAGCTTTTTATGTACTGTCAACTAAACTTATTTTTGTCTGACTCATTAGACTTTTCATGTTTTCAACTTTGTTGTTTTAAGTAAAGCCAACTCATTTTTTTCAGTTTATAGACCATAGTGTTTTAAGTTAGGAATACATACCTTAACTTGTCTGGAACTATAGTTTTAAGTAAAGCCAACTAAATTTTTCCAGTTTATAGAAAAGATTAAGTTAGGTTTGCGAGAAGCCATGTGGGGGACACAGCAAACATGTGGAAGAAGGTGCTCTGGTCAGGTGAGACCAAAATTTTACTTTTTGACCTAAAAGCAAAACGCTATGTGTGGCAGAAAACTAAGACTGCACATCACCCTGAACACACCATCCCCACCGTGAAAAATGGTGGTGGCAGAATCATGTTGTGGGGATGCTTTTCATCAGCAGGGACAGGGAAGCTGGTCAGAGTTGATGGGAAGATAGATGGAGCCAAATACAGGACAATCTTAGAAGAAAACCTGTTAGAGTCTGCAACAGACTTGAGACTGAGGTGGAGGTTCACCTTCCAGCAGGACAACGACCCTAAACATACAGCCAGAGTTACAATGGAATGGTTTAGATCAAAGCATAATTATATGTTAGAATGGCCCAGTCAAAGTCCTGACCTAAATCCAATCGAGAATTTGTGGCAAGACTTGAAAATTGCTGTTCACAGACACTCTCCATCCAATCGGACAGAGCTTGAGCTATTTTGCAAAGAAGAATGGGCAAAAATGTCACTCTCTAGATGAGCAAAGCTGGTAGAGATATCCCCAAAAAGACTTGCAGCTGTAATTGCAGCAAATGGTGGTTCTACAAAGCATTGACTCAGGGGGGCTGAATACAAATGCACACCACACTTTTCACATATTTATTTGTAAAAAATTTAAGAAACCAGTTATCATTTTCCTTCCACTTCACAATTATGTCCCACTTTGTGTTGGTCTATCACATAAAATCACAATAAAATACATTTTCGTTTTTAGTTGTAACATGACAAACACGTTAAGGCACTGTAATCATACATCAAAAAACCTTTGGTATTTTAACAGGAGGTGATTATCAATCTTTCAATGTGAAATCTAATTCCCATGTCAATTGTCTAAGAGGGGATTTTTCCTAACTTTGGAGAGATTTCTCTTTACTTCTTGTCGTGCCTCCAGGACAACAAATGAGGGAAAAGCTTCCTCACTGGGACCTTGAAGAAGGGGCTATAATCATCTCTTACTTTATCTACAACTAAAGAAACAAAACAAAAAAGTTTTATCAAGACATACACTTTGACAATCATCTAATAATAAATTTATGTATACCTTTATTCAAAGTTGTAGCTTCCTGTTAAACTAATTTCAATCAAATATACTTCTTTAAAGCTGCACTCCAGGTACAAAAACTTTAATTTAAATATATTCTGCAATGACTACAAATGATATTAATCCATTTTGTGTGCACTAAACGGAAACTTGGATATTGCCTGTGTAGAGCCTTAAATATAGCCTGTGCAGAGATGCAGAGAGTAGAGCTGTGGGAGGGACCATTAACCAGTTGCAGACCGCCTCACGACGATATACGTCGGCAGAATGGCACGGGCAGGCAAAGTAACGTACAGGTACGTTACTTGCCTCCCGCGGGCGGGGGGTCCGGTCGGACCCCCCCCCCCCGTTGCCCGAGGCGGTCGGTATTTCTCCCACGGCCATCCATTCGTGGCCACCCCCTCGTGATGCTCCCGGCCAATTAAATCATTCCTCTGAGGCAGAAGAAGTGATGTCCTCTCTCCTCGAGCCGGTCTTTTCGTTCCAGCACCAAGGAGAGAAGACATCAATGTGAGTTGCACCAACACTACACTTTCAGTAGAACACACTAGGCACACTTTTCACCCCCCATCACCCCCCGATCACCCCCTGATCACCCCCCTGTACCCCCTGCCACAGTGACACCAATAGCAGTTTTTTTTTGCATTGGTTGCAGTTTGTTACAGTTATAAGCGGTAGGGCAGTTAGTATTAGCCCCCTTTAGGTCTAAGGTACCCCCCTAATAAAAGTTAACCCCTTGATCACCCCCCGTTACCAGTGTCATTAAGCGATCATTTTTCTGATCGCTGTATTAGTGACACAGGTGACGCTAGTTAGGGAGGTAAGTATATAGGTTCGCCGTCATCGTTTTATAGCGACAGGGACCCCCATATACTACCTAATAAAGGTTTCAACCCCCTGATTGCCCCCTAGTTAATCCTTTCACCAGTGATCACTGTATAACTGTTACGGGTGACGCTGGTTAGTTCGTTTGTTTATTATAGTTTTAGGGAACCCGCCGTTTACTACCTAATAAAGGTTTAACCCCCTAATTTCCCGGCGGTGGTATAAGTTAAGTTTTTAGGGTCAGATAAGGTCTGCATCGCCCCAGGCAGGGTCAGGTTAGCGCCAGTACCGCTAACACCCACGCACGCAGCATACACCTCCCTTAGTGGTATAGTATCTGAACGGATCAATATCTGATCCGATCAGATCTATACTAGCATCCCCAGCAGTTTAGGGTTCCCATAAACACAGTGTTAGCGGGATCAGCCCAGATACCTGCTAGCACCTGCGTTTTGCCCCTCGGCCCAGCCCTGCCCAGCCCACCCAAGTGCAGTATCGATCGATCACTGTCACTTACAAAACACAAAACACACATAACTGCAGCGTTCGCAGAGTCAGGCCTGATCCCTGCGATTGCTAACAGTTTTTGTTGGTAGCGTTTTGATACAGTCGCTAACAGTCAGGAGCTTTTTTGCCTGTGAGTCTCACTAGTATATCACTAAATTTAGAGCCCAAAATGGCAAATCGAAGGTACACTAGTGAAGAGGCCTACACGTTTCTGAGCATGACAGATAGTGAAGAGAAAGTCACTCATCTGTCAGATTCAGGCTCAGAATACGATCCTGTAGAGGACAGCGGCTCCATGACAGATAGCTCTGACGACGGAGTTGTGGTCCCTGCCAAGGTTAGGCGTACCAGAGCCCAAACTTCTTCTTCTGTCCTTGATGTGCAAGAACCGCAGGTCCCTCGTATGGAGCAGAGCAGTACTAGCGCCGCTATTCCTTCTGGTGAACTGGCAAGCACCAGCGGCCTAGTACACCCTGGTCGTACATCCAGCACTGCAGTAACACTTGGTGACGTGGCGAGTCCCATAAGTGCAGTTCAAGCTGACGAGCTGGCAAGCACAAGTAGTGTTCCGCTGCCACCAAGAAGATGAACACAGGCCCGTCGTGCCCATAGTGCCCTTCCTGTTGCAATCGCCAATCCGAATTGGGTACCCACCACTTCTGCAGCACCCGTACTTCCCCCATTCACTGGCCAACCCGGCAGTCAGGTGGAAACAGTTGATTTCACGCCACTGGATTTTTATTCGCTGTTTTTCACCAAAGATCTCTATACAGTCCCTGACAAAAGTCTTGTCGCTTGTGTACAAACTGACCTGAAGCGCCGCTAAAATATATTTCTAATCAAGATTTTGTTACAAGAAATGTGGGTCATTTTAATCCCAACAGCTTTTGTAATAATGTTTCAGTGCAAAACGAAACTGACAAAAAGTATTCTAATATTCACAGCTTGGTAAAGCCCATTGAGTCAATTTTTGCCAAGACATAAGTGTTGTCGCCTTGTTATATGAGCTTCACCTGTGACTAATAATGGATCAATTAGGTCTCAGGTATGTATAAAAAGAACACCAGTACACTAGACCTTCTCAACTGCAACTAGACCTCTGCAAACATGCCTAAGATTCACCCGGAGACTAAAGTGTTGATTATCAAGAGGCTGAATACCAGATCCACTGCTGATGTGGCATTTTCAGAGGATAAAAAAAAGATTTGAAGAGACTGGAGACGTTTTGGACAAGGCCAGGTCAGGCCGACCCCGCAAGACAACTGCTCGAGAGGACCGTTTGTTGGCTCGAAAATCCAAGGCCAGCCCATTTTCCACTGCAGCAGAGCTCCACGAGACCTGGTCACCTGAAGTCCCTGTGTCAACCAGAACAGTTTGTCCGATTCTGTCTCAAAATGGCCTCCATGGTCGAATCAGTGCCCATAAGCCAAAACTAAACAAAAGACGATTGAAAAACCGTGTGGCATTTGCCAAGGGCCACAGCCTGCTAAAAGGATGGACTCTGGAAAAGTGGCAGAAGGTGGATTTTTCAGATGAATCTTCTGTTGAATTACACCACAGTCGCCGCAAATATTGCAGGAGACCTACTGGAACCCGCATGGAGCCGAGATTTACCCAGAAAACAGTGAAGTTTGGTGGAGGCAAAATCATGGTCTGGGGTTACATCCAGTATGGGGGTGTGCGAGGAATCTGCAGGGTGGAGGGCAACATCAATAGTCTAAAATACCAAGAAATCTTAGCTACCTCCTATATTCCCAACCATAAAAAAGGCCAAATTTTGCAGCAGGATGATGCTCCATCGCATACTTCCATCTCCACATCAAAGTTCCTTAAGGCAAAGAAGATCAAGATGCTCCAGGATTGGCCAGCCCAGTCACCAGTCATGAACATCATTGAGCATATGTGGTGTAGGATGAAAGATGAAGCATGGAAGACGAAACCAAAGAATATTGATGAACTCTGGGAGGCATGCAAGACTGTTTTCTTTGCTATTCCTGATGACTACATCAATAAATTGTATGAATCCTTGCCAAACCGCATGGATGCTGTCCTTCAAGCTCATGGAAGTCATACAAGATATTAAATTTGGATCTCACAGCACCACTACTTAATTTGCTGACATATTTTTGGATTTTCAGTAAAGTTGTTCAATTTCAGTATAGGCGACAAAACTTTTGTCTTGCCAAAATTTGACCTGTCTGTCTTGATTAAATGATAAATCTTTTTTCAGTGAAACTAATTTATTTCAGTGCATTAAACATCATTTGGGACGGCTTTATAGCTTTTCATATGAGCTATTTCCAACACCAATTGATTAATTAAAAGTCAGGTTAATAGCAGGAGTTTCTACAAAATAGAGAAGCGACAAGACTTTTGTCAGGGACTGTAGATCTATTGTGGACCAAAGCAATTTATACACTGGTCAACACATTGCCACTATTCCCCAGTCCTCCCTTGCCAGAGATTGGAGACCAATTACGGTCTCCGAATTTAAGATCTTTCTGGGCCTTTCCCTCAACATTGGCATAACTAAAAAGAGTGAGTTGCGGTCATATTGGTCCACTGACCCAATTCACCATATGCCCTGGTTCTCTGCCTCCATGACCAGGGCATGATACGAGCAGATTTTGCGGTTCATGCACTTCAACAACAATGAACTCTGTCGTCCTCGTGGAGACCCTGAATACGATCGGCTCTACAAAATTCGGCCCCTCGTAAACCACTTCAACCAACTTTTGCAGACTTGTTTACTCCCCATCAAGTTGTCTGCGTTGATGAGTCCCTGATTAAGTTTTCTGGCTGCTTGTCATTCAAACAGTACCTTCCCAGCAAGCGTGCCAGATATGGGGTCAAGATGTATAAGCTCTGTGACAGGGCCACAGGCTATACATATAGTTTTATGGTTTACGAGGGCAAAGATAGTCACTTAGAGCCGACAAACTGCCCTGACTACATAGGAAGCGCTGGCAAGATTGTGTGGGACTTGGTGTCACCCTTATTCAGAAAGGGGTACCACTTGTACGTGGACAATTATTACACGAGCGTGCAACTTTTTAGTCACCTTTTTGATCAACAGATTGGAGCATGTGGAGAGAGCCTGCTCCAAGTGCAATAACTTGCTCGCTATGAAGTGGAGGGATAATAAGAATGTTTTTGTTCTTTCCTCCCTTCATGCAGACACGACGGTCCAAATTACTATGGCGACTGGTGTTGTGGAGAAACCCCTCTGTGTCCACGAATATAACCAAAATATGGGAGGGGTGGACCTCAACGACCAGTTGTTGGCACCGTACCTAGTTGCCCGTAAGGCCAGACACTGGTACAAGAAAGGTTCTGTTTATTTATTTCAATTGGCTTTGCTGAATGCTCATGTGCTATACAGAGCTTCAGGACGGACTGGATCCTTCCTTAAATTCCAGGAAGAGATCATCAGAGCCTTTCTGTTTCCAGACGGTGCTCCACCTCACCTTCCCCAACCAAATGCAGTAAGCCGGCTGCATGAGAGGCATTTTCCTTATGTCCTCCCGAGTACCCCTACCCAACGAGCCCCCCAAAGAAGATGTGTCTGCAGCAAGCGCGGATATAGGCGTGACACCCGGTATTATTGTCCCTCCTGTCCTGACAATCCTGGTCTATGCATTGGTGAATGTTTTGAATGCTACTATTCACTAGCTGAGTTTTAGCAGCACTGCACAGACTAGATCACACTTTCACAGGGTCTCCCAAGATGCCATCGCATTTTGAGAGACCCAAACCTGGTACCAGTTACAAAAGTTAAAGTTACTAAAAAAAGTGTAAAAAAAAAAAAAAAAAGTGAAAAAATAAAAACACAAAAAAATATAAAATAAAAAAAACAAAAATAGTTGTCGTTTTATTGTTCTCTCTCTCTCTATTCTCTCTCTATTGTTCTGCTCTTTTTTACTTTATTCTATTCTGCAATGTTTTATTGTTATTATGTTTTACCATGTTTGCTTTTCAGATATGCATTTTTTTTATACTTTACTGTTTACTGTGTTTTATTGGTAACCCTTTTTTGTTTTTTGTTTTCAACTGCAGAGCGGATTTATTTATCTTGACAGCAACAGCGTTTGCTCCCACGATACATAAAGCCGTGACTCCAGCGCTGTCGGAGGTGATTTCACCACCACAGTTACATACTTCAGCATATATGCTGAAGCGTGGGGGCAGCAGTGGGTGGAGGAGCGATTTGCTCCTACCTTTTGCGGGAGGATGCCCCCATGCTTCGGCATATATATATTTTAGGCACAGGTTGCGTTAAATGTTTAATTTTTTACTATGTTTTTTTTGTATTTGCTTTGCAGGTATGGTAAGTCTTACTGTTATACTGTAATGTTACTTTGTTTTATTGTTAACCATCATTTGCTTAGCAGGTACGCCATTCAGTTGCAGCGCAGATTTAATTATCTTGACAGCAACAGCGTTTGCTCCGACGATACTTAAAGCCGTGACTCCAGTGCTGTCGGAGGTGATTTCACCACCACAGTTACATACTTCAGCATATATGCCGAAGCGTGGGGGCAGCAGAGGGCGGAGGAGCGATTTGCTCCTAACTTTTGTGGGAGGATGCCCCCATGCTTCTGCATATATATACGGTGCATGTATGCCCATCATTAGAAGTGGGTGGATGAAGGGAGGTATTCTAATGGTGGGCATACCCACCGATCAATATCTTTTTTTCGTTCAGCCCACAGACTGCATGAAAAAAAAGTTTACAATATATGCCCAACAAGGACCAGCAACGTACTGGTATGTTGCTGGACTTTGAGTGGTTATACCAGAATGATGCCTGCAGGTTTAGGTATCATCTTGGTATCATTCTTTTCAGCCAGCAGTCGGCTTTCATGTAAAAGCAATCCTAGCGGCTAATTAGCGTCTAGACTGCTTTTACAAGCAGTAGGAGGGAATGACCCCCCACCGTCTTCCATGTTTTCTCTGGCTCTCCTGTCCCAACAGGGAACCTGAGAATGCAGCCGGTGATTCAGCCAGCTGACCATAGAGCTGATCAGAGACCAGAGTGGCTCCAAACATCTCTATGGCCTAAGAAACCGGAAGCTTCGAGCATTTCATGACTTAAATTTCGCCGGATGTAAAGAGCGCCATTGGGAAATTGAGAAAGCATTTTATCGCACCAATCTTGGTGTGGTCAGATGCTTTGAGGGCAGAGGAGAGATCTAGGGTCTAATAGACCCCAGTTTTTTCAAAAAAAGAGTACCTGTCACTACCTATTGCTATCATAGGGGATATTTACATTCCCTGAGATAGCAATAAAAATGATAAAAAAAAAATGAAAGGAACAGTTTAAAAATAAGATAAAAAAGCAAAAAAATAATAAAGAAAAAAAAAAAAGCACCCCTGTCCCCCCCTGCTCTCGCGCAAAGGCGAACGCAAGCGTCGGTCTGGCGTCAAATGTAAACAGAAATTGCACCATGCATGTGAGGTATCACCGCGAAGGTCAGATCGAGGGCAATAATTTTGGCAGTAGACCTCATCTGTAAATCTAAAGTGGTAACCTGTAAAGGCTTTTAAAAATGTATTCAGTTTGTCGCCACTGCACGTTTGTGCGCAATTTTAAAGTATGTCATGTTTGGTATCCATGTACTCGGCCTAAGATCATCTTTTTTATTTCATCAAACATTTGGGCAATATAGTGTGTTTTAGTGCATTAAAATTTTAAAAAGTGTGTTTTTTCCCCCAAAAAATGCGTTTGAAAAATCGCTGCGCAAATACTGTGTGAAAAAAAAATTAAACACCCACCATTTTAATCTGTAGGGCATTTGCTTTAAAAAAATATATAATGTTTGGGGGTTCAAAGTAATTTTCTTGCAAAAAAAATTATTTTTTCATGTAAACAAAAAGTGTCAGAAAGGGCTTTATTTTCAAGTGGTTAGAAGAGTGGGTGATGTGTGACATAAGCTTCTAAATGTTGTGCATAAAATGCCAGGACAGTTCAACCCCCCCCCCCCCAAATTACCCCATTTTGGAAAGTAGACACCCCAAGCTATTTGCTGAGAGGCATGTCGAGTCCATGGAATATTTTATATTGTGACACAAGTTGCGGGAAAAAGATACATTTTTTTTTTTTTTGAACAAAGTTGTCACTAAATGATATATTGCTCAAACATGCCATGGGAATATGTGAAATTACACCCCAAAATACATTCTGTTGCTTCTCCTTCTAACCGCATACAGTACCCCGAAAACCAAGCACCGCCTTCAGGCTTTCTAAGGGCGTAAATTTTTGATTTCACTCTTCACTGCCTATAACGGTTTCGGAGGCCATGGAATGCCCAGGTGGCACAAAACCCCCCCAAATGAACCTATTTTGGAAAGTAGACACCCCAAGCTATTTGCTGAGAGGTATAGTGAGTACTGTATTTATTGGCGTATAACACTCACTTTTTCACCATGAAAATCAGGTGCAAATACCATGTGCGTGTTATACGCCAATACTTCAATTTTAGCTGCCTCGGAGGGGACGGAGAGGGGAGCAGGATGAGCGCCATCACATTACATATAGTGAGAATCTCCTTTTTACTTGGCGGCCTCTGTAATAGGAAGTCCTGTCTCCTGGGCCGCCATTGGACCACTGTTTTGTCTATCATAGGAGATTCTCACTGTATGTAATCTGTCGACGCTCGTCCCTCCCTGTTCCCTCTAGGCTGCAGATGGGCATCAATCAGGCTGCACTGATGGCAATGGTAAGGCTGCTGCATTGAAGGCAATGGTGAGGCTGCTGTGTTGATGGCAATGGTAAAGGCTGCTGCATTGATGGCAATGGTAAAGGCTGCTGCATTGATGGCAATGGTGAGGCTGCTGCATTGATGTGGACTGATGAGTGAGGCTGCATTGATGTGGACTGATGAGGCTGCAGAGATGGCACTTGTGAGGCTGCAGATGGGCACTGACCCTTTTTTTGCTTCAAAGTTCCTTATTTAAAATGTAAGTTTTTTTTCCTGAAACTTCCCTCTTAAAATGAATGTGCATGTTATACGCCTGTGCGTGTTATACGCCGATAAATACGGTATTTTGCAGACCTAACTTTTTGTCACAAAGTTTTGAAAATTGAAAAAAGGAAAAAAATTTTTTTTTTCTTGTCTTTCTTCATTTTCAAAAACAAATGAGAGCTGCAAAATACTCACCATGCCTCTCAGAAAATAGCTTGGGGTGTCTACTTTCCAAAATGGGTTCATTTGGGGGGGTTTGTGCCATCTTGGCATTTTATGGCCTTCAAAACTGTGATAGGTAGTGAGGAGTGAAATAAAAAATTTACGCCCTTAGAAATCCTGAAGGCGGTGCTTGGTTTTCGGGGCCCCGTACACGGCTAGGCTCCCAAAAAGTCCAACACATGTGGTATCCCCATACTCAGGAGAAGCAGCTAAATGTATTTTGGGGTGCAATTCCACATATGCCCATGGCCTGTGTGAGCAATATATCAATTAGTGACAACTTTGTACAAAAAAAATTTGTCACTTTCCCACAACTTGTGTCAAAATATAAAATATTCCATGGACTCAACACGCCTCTCAGCAAATAGATTGGGGTGTCTACTTTCCAAAGTGGGGTCATTTGGGGGGGTTTTGTGCCCTCTTGGCATTTTATGGCCTATAAAACTGTGATAGGTAGTGAGGAGTGAAATCAAAAATTTACGCCCTTAGAAATCCTGAAGGCGGTGCTTGGTTTTCGGGGGGCCCGTACGCGGCTAGGCTCCTAAAAAGTCCCACACATGTGGTATCCCCATACTCAGGAGAAGCAGCTAAATGTATTTTGGGGTGCAATTCCACATATGCCCATGGCCTGTGTGAACAATATATCATTTAGTAACAACTTTTTGTAATTTTTTTTTTTTTTTGTCATTATTCAATCACTTGGGACAAAAAAATTAATATTCAATGGGCTCAACCTGCCTCTCAGCAATTTCCTTGGGGTGTCTACTTTCCAAAATGGGGTCATTTGGGGGGGTTTTGTACTGCCGTGCCATTTTAGCACTTCAAGAAATGACATAGGCAGTCATAAACTAAAAGCTGTGTAAATTCCAGAAAATGTACCCTAGTTTGTAGACACTATAACTTTTGCGCAAACCAATAAATATACGCTTATTGACATTTACCAAAAGACATGTGGCCGAATACATTTTGGCCTAAATGTATGAATAAAATTGAGTTTATTGGATTTTTTTTATAACAAAAAATAGAAAATATCATTTTTTTTAAAAATTTTCGGTCTTTTTCCGTTTATAGCGCAAAAAATAAAAACCCCAGAGGTGATCAAATACCATCAAAAGAAAGCTCTATTTGTGGGAAAAAAAGGATGCAAATTTCGTTTGGATACAGCATTGCATGACCGCGCAATTAGCAGTTAAAGCGACGCAGTGCCAAATTGTAAAAAGTGCTCTGGTCAGGAAGGGGGTAAATCCTTCCGGGGCTGAAGTGGTTAAGGACCACCCACTATAGGCTGCCTGTGAAAAACTACAGGTGGAGGCAGAGACAAGACCAGTCACCCTGCACAAGGCCAGAGATCAGCAGTGAGCAGTCTTTATTACAGGAAGCTCCTGCACAGAGATTTCACACTGCTTTACTGCGCAGATCTGTAAGAAATACACAACACACAGCAAGATTCAAGTAAGAACAAACATGCCTCTTGCATTTAGACAATATTTACTTATTCCAGAGTTCGGCTTTAAATACTTTAACCATTGACCTGAACCGCTCTGTTTTTGGCCATTGATAATGCTTCTGTTATTGTAGCGTATTAATCTGCAAATACCTGATTATGATTGTTCTTAAAGGTGGTTGCCAATACAAACAAAGCACAACACAATTTATTTTGCCATGAGCAATCTCAAACAGCAGAGAGACTTTACTCATATCTAACAACAAGCTGTACACGTTCAAAATGAACACGCTCACCTTTGAAGAATACCTATGCTTTGAAGTGTATGTTACCCTAAATATTTCTTTTTTTCTGTGTCTGTTCACATATGTGTATTTTATAAATCATATTCTCTATCATTTTCATGTACTTCTTCCATCTGAAGGACCTGGTTGATCCTGCCAGCCACCTTTCTTCTTTGTTCTAAACTGGCCACACAAAGCACAGAGGCTGATTTGTGTATTTGTGGTCAGTTTTCGTCCTTTGGCTGGCCATTCAGATGCACAGTGTGCCTCTGTAGGCTAGTTTATTCAACCAACACACCCACCAACCGTTCAAAGTCCAGAATTTATAAAGCTTGTCTGAGCTGTCAGAAAAAGGGGGGCGGAGAGCTGAAGTTACACTCCGCACAGCTCAGTGAAGAGAGCTCTGAGAGCTGATTGGAGGAAAGGGACACGCCCCCCCTCCCTCTTCACACCGCACACAGGAACAGAGCTGAGTCTGTCAATCAGCTGGAGCTCCCTCCCCTGTCACTCTTTTTCTCTTGGTGTCAGGAAAACTTTTCAGAATTGACTCATGCTGATAGCAGAGGAACGAAGCAGCAGACAAAAATGGCACTAAACTGAGACAAGTACGCACTATAGAAGGATATGGATTGTCAGAGGTTTACAACCACTTTAATGCTGGGCACACACTGAAGATTTTTGGTAAAGTGACTATACAATATTAGCCTCACAATTATTCATTGGCAATTGCTAAACATAGAGAACAGTTGAGTGTATCGTATATTAGGGATCAGTTGCTAATGATAGCACAATGCTCCAAAATTTTGTAATCAATTGTAAATCGCTAATGTTTAATTATGGGGGATCGTGCTCATTTTTCGTAGCATGATGGCAGTAACAAAAATCACCTGTGTTTCCTTTGTACTTAAAAATGCACGTACCTTACTACACGGACGCTATTAACCCCTTCTTTGGCCGCTAGCGGGGGTTAAAAGGGCCCTGCTAGTGGCCGAAAAGCGCAGCTAAAACCATGGTAAAGCACCGCTTTTAACACTGACGCCCTCACCACCCCAGTGTGAAAGTAGCCTTAAAGTGGAAAAAAAGACTAAATATTACTATTATTAAAAGCATTCCTTCCCTACTTCTCCTATCTATCCTGCCTCGCCTGTGTAAAAAAAAAAAAGATCTATGTGCTTACTTATTTTTAATCTGCTCTGGTCTGATCAGGGGATCCTTGCAGCTCTGGCTCCCCTATATCAGTGAGCGGTTGCTGCAGAGGAGAGAAGGGATGTGACGTGACATCACAGCTCCCGAATTTCTCAGCTGGTGTTCAGCGCTCCCTTACACAGGGGAGCCAGGGGTGCTGGATCAAGTGACCAGACCAGATTAAAAAAGGTAATTATACAGATCTTTTTTTATTCAGGGAATACAGGAAAGGTAGGAAAAGGGGAGGGAACATTTTTTAAAGTATAACTAAAGGCAAAACCTTTTCTTTAGTTTTGGACAGAGTAGGGAGGGATTAGAACACTTGTCAGTTTTTATTGCTGTCTGTGCTTCCATTAGGGAGATTTATTCTCTCTATTTATCCTGTTTATCATTAAAGCGGTTGTAAACCGCAGATATTCAACAAAAAAACCCCCTGCAAGACAATGGCATAATGTGCTAGTATGCATTGCATACTAGCACATTATGAAATACTCACCTTTTACTGTCACTGCTGAGAGGGCTGACATGTTCCCCCTGTTTTTCTTCTGGGTTCGTGAACTCCGGCTATGTGATTGGCAGGAGCCACAATGACGTCACTCCCACACATGTGCGCGGGAGCCCATGGTTCCAGCATGAAGCTCTGAAGTTCCGGCAAGGTATGCCGGACCTTCAGAGCCCATCCGCTTGTGATGTCTCCAAGCAGGGTTTACAACCGCTTTAACTTTGAAAGTGAAAGTAAAAGAAAAATCACAAATGTTTGGTTGTCTCCAGAAAAGTAATAGAGGGGAAATCTTCCAATGGGGACACTATTTCACAGGTGGGGGGGGTCAATGTCACAGGTGGGGGGCCAGTGTAACAGGTGACAGGTGGGGGGCCAGTTTCGGGCTTACCTTACATGAGAAGTCTAAATGCAAGAAGTAGCAGCCCTTGTACATGCTTCCTTGTCCCTCCAGCGAGCACAGTTCACTTCCCGAGCGTCAGTGTACACAATGGAGGGGGCCTCTGACCCGAGCATGTATCGGCAAGAGTGTGCAAGCAGAGCGACAAACTTGTGCACTGAATTTGGTGCCTGCTCGGGTCAGAGGCCCCTCCCCTCTCCATTGTATACACTGACATTCGGGAAGTGAACTGTGCTGGCTGGAGGGACATCCCGCGGACATCACATAGCTGCCGATCGCCCCTTTCCGCCCCCTCCCCTGTAGAGTTAAATGCCAGCCAGAGGTACAGGGGGAGATGCGGGGCCTTGGGGCCCCCCCATACTGGCAGAATGCCAGGGCCCAGTCGCAAGTGCGACTGTTGCGACCCTGGTAATTCCGCCACTGAATACAGACAATGGCTAGAGAAAAATGGTATTACAAAGTCACAAGTAATTAAAGGTAATCCAAAGGCATGTTGTGTTGTAAAATTCAGATACTGGTGCATTTAAAGGTAATAGATCTACATCTAGATACTCTGATACCGCCTGTAAAAACTGGTTAGAATTTCTATGCAATTTGTAGTTTCAGATGAATTTGTTGAACTTTATGTACAACTGTGGGCGTTGCTAATAGGGATCAAATAATATTATAGATTGTGGGGTAAAGTCATCATAGCTGGTATTTGGGCCACTGTTTCAAAAATGTTCTAATTTCAGAACACAGGGGAAATTATCAGCATAGAGAGGGGTAAGACAAACTCTGATTCCCAGATTTATAAATGTATGTAGGCTCCATGTGTATTTGTAGGTGTGCCTAAGTTGGTCTAATTGAGCTTCAGGAATATTTAATGGGAGTGCCTCCATTTTAGTAAGGTTAATTATTTTAAGTGCATTTTATGTGTTTTAACTTGTGTAGTCATGGTTAATCATTTTACCTCCAAAGGGTTGTACCCCCTTCATGATCAGGGCATTACTATTCAGTACTGCGCTACTTTAACTGGCAATTGTGCAGTCATGCAACACTGTACCCCAAAGAAATGTAAACCTTTTTTTCGCACAAATAGAGAATTCTTTTGGTGGTATTTAATCACCACTGTGTTTTTTGCTTTTTGCTATATAAATGAAAAAATACCAAACATTTTGAAAATAAAACCCGTTTTTCTTTGTTTCTGTTATAAAATTTTGCAAACAAATCTTTCTTCACAAATTTAGGCCAAAATGTAGTCTGCTGAAAATAACCCAAATCACTGTATATTATTTAGTCTGTGGGAAAGTTATAGAGTCTACAAACTATGGTATATACCGTTGATTTGAAAATTGATCAATCCTGATGTACTGACTGCCTATCAATTTTTTACAAAAAAATGTGTAGTGGCGCTGCTAAATAGTATGAGAATTAATACATTAGCCCATCAATAAGTCCTTGAAGTGGATACTCAGTATATGTAGATGAAGAGGGGAGACCTGTATAGATTACTTTAGCACTCCAAAACAACCTTGGCAGCCTTTGAAGGGGGAGTTGAAAGCAGACTCCAGATATGCAAATGAAAAGAGAAACACAGTCGCCTCTAGGTTAGAACTGTAAACATTTTAATGAGATACAGGTGCATTATCCACTTACATGGAGGTTAAGGAAGTAAGGCACAAGTCCATCTACACTGGCGTGGCGTTCACTGCAGAGCGGCGTTCTGAACAGCTGATTTTTCTGCCTGTGGGGGAGAAATCCTAGCCAGCAGGATCTCTGGGACCACAGCAATAAAACCGAGGCTTGAATCAGGCCGATGGTGAGGGCTGGAATGCGGCACCGGGCGTGATGACGTCACTGGTGGGTTGCAAACGGTGTTTTAGAGCATGCGCACTGGTAGATGAGAATCAGGGCGCGCTCCTTTGTCAAGCTAGTGAGACTTTGGCTGATAACAGCCTTATACAGTGCCTTGCAAAAGTATTCACCCCCTTGGCATTTTTTGTGTTTAATTTCACAACCTGAAATTAACATTATTATTATACAGGATTTATATAGCTCCACCAGTTTACGCAGCGCTTTACAATATAAAAGGGAAACAATAGAGTTATAATACAATAAAATACAAGAGGATTAAGAAGACCCTGCTCAGAAGAGCTTACAATCTAATAGGGTGGGGCAGGTGGTAGAAAAGGTTGTAAGTGTGGGGAATGAGCTGATGGAAGTGGTAAAATATTAGTTGGAGACATGATAGGCTTTCCTGAAGAGATGAGTTTTCAGGAATCGCCTGAAGGTAGCAAGAGTAGGGGATAGCCAGACAGGTGGAGGTAGCGAGTTCCAGAGGATGGGAGAGGCTCTGGAGAAATCCTGGAGATGAGCATGGGAGGAGGAGACAAGAGAGCTTGAGAGTAGGAGGTCTTGAGAAGAGCGGAGAGAACGATTTGGGTGATATTTGGAGACAAGATTGGTGATGTAGCTCGGGGCAGAGTTATGAATGGCTTTGTATGTTGTGGTTACTATTTTGAATTTAATTTGCTGGGTGATTGGGAGCCAGTGTAGGGATTGGAGGAGAGGGTTGACAGACACTGAACGGTTGGTAAGGGGATAACCTATGGAGAGGCAGGCCAATGAGAGGGGAGTTGCAATAGTCAAGGCGAGAGATAACAAGGGAGTGAATGAGGAGCTTGGTGGTTTCATTTGTTAAAAAGGGGCGAATTTTAGAGATGTTACGGAGGTGAATTCTACAAACTTATGACAACGATTGGATTTGAGGCTGAAATGACAAGTCAGAGTCTAGGATTACACCTAGTACCCTGGCGTGAGGGGAGGGACTGATAGTTGCATTGTTGATTTTGATGGAAAAGTCATGGAGGGGGGCACGGGCGGGGGGGAATATTAATAGCTCAGTTTTAGACAGACTTAGTTTAAGGAGGTGGTGCCATATCCATGCTGATATGTCAATTAGTAATGCGAGAGGAGACTGAAGGAGTGAGGTGAGTAGTAGACAGATAGATTTGGGTGTCATGAGTGGTATTGGAAGCCATGTGCAGTTATCAAGTGACCAAGGGAGGAGGTGTAGATAGATAGAGAAGAGAAGGGGTCCAAGAACAGAGCCTTGTGGGACCCCCACAGAAAGGGGCAATGGAGAGGAGGAGACAGAGTTGTGGTGACATTGAAGAAGCGCTGTGATAGATAGGCAGAGAACCAGGATAGAGCAGAATCTCGGAGGCCAAGGGAATGTAGTTTATTGAGAAGGAGTGGGTGGTCAACAGTATCAAAGGCTGCAGAGAGGTCAAGTAGTAGGAGTATGCAGTACTGGCTGTTGGTTTTAGCAGTTAGTAAAATGTTAGTGAGTTTTAGTAAGGCAGTTTCCGTGGAGTGCTGCGAGCAAAAGCTAGATTGTAAGGGGTCAAGAAGGTTATTTTCACTGAGGTAGGAGCTAAGACGGTTGTAGACTAAGTGTTCTAGAAGTTTGTGTCTTAAGTTGTTCAGGTTGGTGGGGTCCAGTGAGGGCTTTTTAAGTATGGAAGTGATCTGCGCATGTTTTAGAGGGGAGGGGAAGGTGCCACTAGAGAGGGAGAGATTGAAGATGTGAGAGAGGGAGCATAGGATAGAAGAAGAGGGTGACCGTAGTAGTTGTAAGGGAACAGGATCCAAGGGACAATTGGTTAGGTGGGCATATGAGAAAAGTTTTGTAACCTCTTCAGTAGTAGCCAATTCAAAAGAGGAGAGTGTTGAATGTGCTGTTAGGCAAGGTATATTGGGTGGGGAAGATGTACGCACAGTGGAGGTGTCCTCACGAATTACATCAATCTTGTCTTTGAAGTGATTGGCAATCTCTTGGGCAGTGAGTGGGTTAGTGGGTAGAGGGGGTGGGGGATGAAGCAGAGAGTTAAGGTTGAGAAGAGCCGATGAGGACTGGATGACAAGGTATTAATAAGAGAGACAAAGTAGGCTTGTTTGGCAGCATGGAGGCAGAAATTGTATTTTAGAAGGGCAGATTTATATAGGTGGATAGATTGTTTGAGGATTTGCATCATTTAATTTACAGAACATGCCCGCAACTTTGAAGATGTTTTTTTTTTTTTATTGTGAAGCAAACAACAAATAGGACAAGATAACTATTCACCCCCTAAAGTCAATACTTTGTAGAGCCACCTTTTGCGGCTATCACAGCTCCAAGTGGCTTTGGATAAGTCTCTATGAGCTTGACACATCTTACCACTGTGATTTTTGCCCATTCCTCTTGCAAAACTGCTCCAGCTCCTTCAAATTGGATGGTTTGCGCTTGTGAACAGCAATCTTTAAATCTGACTACAGATTTTCTATTGGATTGAGGTTTGGGCTTTGAATAGGCCATTCCAACACATTTACATGTTTCCCCTTAAACCACTCAAATTTTGCTTTAGCAGTGTGTTTGGAGTCATTGTCCTGCTGGAGGGTGAACCTCCGTCTTAGCCTCAAATCACACACAGAGTGGTACAGGTTTTTCTCAAGAAAATCCCTGTATTTAGCACCATCCATCTCTCTCTCAACTCTGACCAGTTTCCCAGTCCCGACTGCTGAAAAACATCCCCACAGCAAGATGCTGCCACCACCATGTTTCACTGTGGGGATGGTGTTCTTTGAGTGATGTGATGTGTTGGGTTTGCGCCAGACATAGCATTTTCTTTGATGGCCAAAAAGTTTAATTTTAGTCTCATCAGACCAGAGCACCTTCCTCCATACATTTTGGGAGTCTCCCACATGCCTTTTCGCAAACTCAAAACGTGCCATTTTGTTTTTTGCTGAAAGTAATAGCTTTCTTCTGGCCACTCTGCCATAAAGCCCAACTCTATGGAGCGTGCGGCTTATTGTCGTCCTATGTACAGAGATTCCAGTCTCTGTTGTGGAACTCTGCAGCTCCTCCAGGGTTACCTTAGGTCTCTGTGCTGCCTCTCTGATTAATGCCCTCCTTGCCGGTCCGTGAGTTTTGGTGTGCGGCCATCTCTTGGCAGGTTTGCTGTTGTGCCATGTTCTTTCCATTTGGTTATGATAGATTTGATGGTGCACCTAGGGATCATCAAAGATTTGGACATTTTTTTATAACCTAACCCTGACTTGTACTTCTCAACAACATTGTCCCTTACTTGTTTGGAGAGTTACTTGGTCTTCATGGCAGTGTTTGGTTAGTGGTGCCTCTTGCTTAGGTGTTGCAGCCTCTGGGGCCTTTCAAAAATGTGTGTATATGTAATGACAGATCATGTGACACTTAGATTGCAAACAGGTGGACATCATTTCACTAATTATGTGACTTCTGAAGGTAATTGGTTACACCAGAGCTTTTTATGGGCTTCATAACAAAGGGGTGAATACATACGCACATGCCAATTATCAGTTTTTTATTTCTGAAAAATAGTTTTATGCATATATTTCTCTAATTTTACTTCACCAACTTAGACTATTGTGTTCTGATCTATCACATATAATTCAGATAAAAAAAACATTGAACCAAAGGCTGTAATGTAACAAAATAGGTAAAAAGCCAAGGGGGGTGAATACCTTTGCAAGGCACTGATTTTTATTATAAATTTATGCAGTAATAAAATTTATATGCACTAATAGTAGCATCTAATATAATGGTTTTTGTGATGGGGTAACGTGGTGGGTGAGAGATCCGAGGAGGGAGAAGTGGACGAATGATGAGAGGTACTGAGGTTTTTTATATGTATAGTTGGGATGGTGATGGTGGGGGGGATTTTGGGGTACCATGGGCTTGATCATCCACGTGAAGACCTTGTCGTTAGTATAGTCTTTCAGATCTCGTCTAAACTTACCTAATTTGTTGTTAATAAGGTCATTTTCTTGTTCTTTGGTATTTCTCTTCAGAATGTCAAGCCAAGATAGGGGAACTTTATGGCCAATATCCATAATCTATTGTGACGGTATTTGGATCTGATGGGTTAGTTGTTCATATCTGGTTAATCTATGTTTAACCAAGATGTCAATCCATTTTGCTGCACCAAATTCAGAGATGTGCCATTCTTTGCAATACTCAATCTAAGAAAATAGCAGGTTTTTATTATTCTAAGGCCTCTGGGAGAAATTCTATTTTCCAGATATTTATCTAGAAAATATTTATCCCACCATTGTAAATTAATTTACAATTTATTTACATGCATATATAGTACTCATAATTTCATGTATCTTCCCATATAAATTTTATTCCCCCCCCCCCCCGACGCATACTATTAATTTCGTAATTGCAATAGTGTTATTTAGATTGATTTTATGCTCAAATGTTATTTTTATATATTTTTTATATTTTTTATTGTCTATTCTTATTTGGAATTACCTCAAGAACTGAAGTTGATATGTAATGTGATGTTAGTTCTGTTGAACCATAGGCGGTTAACAGTTTGTTGATATCTATATTATTTTAGCTCTGGGTATTTCATGTTGGAAAGTATGTCACATCCTTTCCACTAGATAGCAGTGTTCCAAGGCATATATAAGGCTGTTATCAGCTAGCTTGACAAAGGAGCGCGCCCTGAGTCCCATCTACCAGTGCGCATGCTCTGAAAAGCTGTTGCAACCCACCATTGACGTCATCAGGCCCGGCGCCACATTCCAGCCCTCACCATCACCTTGATCCAAGCCTCGGTTTCATCACCGTGGTCCCAGAGATCCTGCTGGCTAGGATTTCTCCCCCACAGGCAGAAAAATCAGCTGTTCAGAATGCCACTCTGCAGTGAACGCCACGCCAGTGTGGATGGACTCGTGCTTTACTTCCTTTACCTCGATGTAAGTGGATAATGCCCCTGTATCTCATTAAAATGTTTACAGTTCTAACCTAGAGGCGCCTGTGTTTCTCTTCTCATTTGCATATCAATTTTTTACATACTGCCACCAGTGCAGAACAGCATAATTATATGACTGGTGTGGCGGTAATCAGGCATACTGACACGTGACGGTATGTAAAGAAAGAAAAAAACCTTTTAATAATTTTTTCTTTTTTTTACAATTTTTCTTTACATACGCTCATCAAAATAGTTCAGTGTCACTGTAGTGACACTGTACTACACTGGGGGGGGTGATCAGGGATTTATTTATTTTTTTGATGATCACTGTAACAGCAATCGTTTGAACTGTCATGAATGGCTTTCAATCATGACTCATCATTTTCTATTGTTATGCTCTGATTGGCCCACAGCTATCACATGGTACACGGTGCTCTGATTGGCCCGGGTACCATGTGATCACTGGTAAATAATCACAAATCACACACAATAGTAAACAATGATGTCATGAATGGAGTCCATTCATGACTATTGTTTACTATGTGAGATGTGATTTCATAGTGATCACATGGTATCTGGCCTGATACCAAGCACCACCAAATAACGTTCTACCTTTGTTCCCTTTATTTTCATCTGGTGATCTAGCCAGTAAGTCTGTTGTTTTTCAAAATAACAAGGTCTCCTCCAGATATAGCAGAGAGGGGGATGAGACAAACCATTTAACACCAACAGGGGTGATTACAATGATCAGCTTTTATTTATTTATGAAAAACCTTAATCCCAAAAGGAAAAAAAAATCATGGTGTGACTGCTTATAAAGCGTTAGCTGAAGTTTAGCTTCAATTTGTTGGTGTCTTTAAATCTGTTAGTGCATCTAACACTCCCTTTTGCAGACTAATAATGTTGCTGTCCAAAGGTGCCACCTGTGCTCCTTTATCCAAAGTGGGGGCACTCTAATACAGGATGTGTGTTACTAGCCAGATTGCCAGGTGAAAACACAGGGAAAAAAAGCCTAAAAAAAAAAACCGAATACAGCCACCACATCTAATGATTGATAAGCTGCAATCTTTTACATTTTTGTTAGGTTTAATACCACTTTATAGAAATCAGACTCTTGGGGGGGGGGGGGGGGTGTGGCCAGGACTGGGATGCTACTGTTTATTGATATTCGCAAAGTATTTGACTCTCTTTCCTGGCCCTTCCTTTTTTGGGTGCTGGAAAGGTGAAGGTTTGGCCCTAAGTTTATAGCCTCACAGCCATGCTCCAAACCCTTAACAATAGCCATTTGCCAGAATCCCAATATTCAGGGGATAGAGAGTGAGGGTCGGAGTCATAAAAGCACTTTATTCGCGGATGATTTACTTTTATTCATCACTTCCCCTCACACCACTTTACTGAATCTGCTGTCCCTCTTGCACTGTTTTCAGGAAATCTTGGGCCTACTAGTTAATCAGGATAAATCAGAAGTTAAGAATGTCAACTTGTCAAATTCGACAATAAGGAGCCTCCAGACTCAATATCCTTTCCTTTGGCAGCAAACATCGCTTTCCTACTTAGGAATTCACCTAACCCCTAACATTTCCTCTCTCTATAAGGCAAACTATCTGACTTTATTTGCTAAACTTTTGGAGGATGCGAAGACATGGTCTGATGTGAATAGCCTCGGTAAAGATGATAGTCCTACCTAGGCTGTTATATTATTTTAGAAGTTTTTACCTATCCAAGTCTCCGCTATTGCAACATGACAATTTCAATAAAAAATTTCCCAATTCGTCTGGGGAACAAAGGGTCACAGGATAGCACGGGCTACAATGTATGCCCCCAAGAAAGTGGGAGGTTTGGGAGTGCCAGCCTTAAGGAAACACTATGTGGTGGCTTAGCTAGCTCAATTATGCCAACTCCACTGTAGACATTGACATAGGCCAGACTGGGTATCCCTAGAGGCTGAAGCTTGCTTTCCACTTGCAATGGATTTAATACTCTGGACTCCTTCGAGATATCGTAAAGCAATTTTGTGCCCTAAGCTTTCCAACTCTATACATTTGTGGGACATAAGTTGTAGGAGATGACTCCTGCTTTCTAAGCATACACCTGCGGCTTCTCTTTTTGGCAAACCCTTATTTTCACCTGGCATACAATCCGAAGGCTTTGGATGATGGCTGAATAAGGGACTTTACCACATAGGGGGACTATATTGACCATAGAGGTATTCGCTCTCCATCTTAATTTATAAACAGCCTGAAAATGCCCCCCACTGAGAATTTTCAATTACAGCAAATTTACCATTATCCTAAAATATTACAGAAAAACAGCTTGGACCTAGTAGTAGGTACCATGTTTGAGAACAGGTGCATGTAGAATGCCTTCTTGCGGGGCGGGGGGGGGGGGGTGTTGTTTCCATGCTGTATAAATTACTTTCCAATCTCTCGGTTAGTTTAACTTATCAGACGGCATGGGAGGGGGATCTAGACATAGCTCTTGAGGCAGAGGACTGGCGTAAATGGAGCACACAAATTCACAAAGGCATTTTAAAACTTTGCTCTGATCAAGGCTGGCTACAAAGCAAACACCAGATGGTACTTGATCCCGGAACATCTTGCAAAAATGTATCCGGGCGCGTCGGCCTCCTGCTTCAGGGTATGTGGCCAGATAGGTTTGTTTCTGCACGTATGGAGGACTTGTCCCAAAGTGCGCCACTTCTGGATGAGGGTACATTCCTTCATCTTTTCAGTTACAATGGTCAATACTACTAAGGAAACAAGCATTGCCCTACTGAACAAACCAGTCAAAAATGTCCCAAGACACACACACAGACCCTAATATGCTGTACTACATATTTTTAGCAGCCAAAATTGCTATTGCAACTGCTTGGTAAAGTCCAGCCTTAGACATAGCTTTAATGAAATGTAAACTCACATGGATTTTGTTAGACGAAAAAATAGTGAGTACCTTGCAAGACAAACAACCCCTCTTCGACAAAAATTGGTCCCCTTGGCTCAGCTCATTTGCAGGTCCCAAACACACGGTGTTGATGTTAAAGTGGAGTATCACCCAAAAAAAAAAAAAAAAATTAGTAATGTGTTTAAAAAAAATAAAAAAAAAAACATTTGGAGAAAAAAATTTTTTTTACTCACCTCTAAATGCCTGTTGCTAGGGGGTCCCTCGTAGTCTGCCTCCTTCGGTGCCAGGGCTCCCGACATCACTTCCCTCGGCGCAGGAAGGGAGATCGCCTCTCCACCCTCCCTCTTGTCAATCATCTGAGACACGTGACTGGTCCCAGATGATTGCGGGGCAAGTGACAGCGCGCTGCGCGGCTCGCGCATGCGCAGTGGGTGCCCGGCTGTGAAGCCACAGCCGGGCGTCCACAGTTAGAATGCCGGCGCCGCCGAGCGGAGGGGGGGACGAGCGGGGCTTCGATCCCCCGCATCGCTGGATACTGGGACAGATAAGTGTCCAATTAAAAGTCAGCAGCTGCAGTATTTGTAGCTGCTGACTTTTACATTTTTTTTTTTTAAATGGGAACCCCACTTTAAATACCGTTATTATTATCGATATTCAGAAACTTATATTGATGAGAAAAGTTCCAAGAAATCTGTTCAGTTCTTGTGTAAAAACTCAAAAATTGATTTAATAATAACATAGCAAAATTTTACATGAACAATATCAAAATGTAGAATGTAAAAATAACATCAATAATGTAGTTATATTCTTGAAATGAAGATTGTATATATAATCAAATGTGTGTCTTTGTATGTCTGAAGCTGTAGCAGCTTCCTTGTGTGTCTGTAGCAGTCTGCCAAATGTGCTTTTGTTCCTAGCTTTTACTCCTAAAATCTGACCTCCACTTTATCTTTAAAAGGGCTGGTATAAAGTTCTTCTGAGCCTTATTATCCTACAGACTCTACTAATGAGACCTAGCTTCCCCTCCCCTCACTGAGGCCCTGTGTCTTGCCGAGAATGTTCCCTCGGCGGATAAGTTCCCCCCCCTGTACTGCGCAGGCTCCGACCCCGACTACTGTCAGCCGCCGGAGATAGCCGAAGCTCAAACGCTTCAATCAGCTGTACACGCCGCCTGCGCTCTGGGTCCAGGTTCCTTCCCCACCATCCAAGTGGACCTAGAGGGGGAATCTAAAAGAGCCGAGCGAAGCGAGGCCGTGCCCGAAGCGTGGCGAGGGGCCCTCTTACAGGCGCCGTGTACAGCTGATTTTCATCTATTCCGCTTCGGCTATTTCCGCCGGGGGGAACTTAGCCGCCGAGCGGAACTTTCTTGGCAGAACACCGGCTCTTGAAAAACAAGAGGAAACAGCTACGCTGACATACTATAGGAATCCCTGGAGATTCGTATGAACCATATGTACAGCATATACCTATACAATATAACTTTATCTAACATCTAAAACAAATAATGTTACATAAATCAGTATGCATATTATATTCGATGAAAGACCCTTGTTCTTACTTATTAATATCTTAATCAAGAAATATTACAGTATAAAGAACTTATATTCTCATATAAATAAATATATATATATATATATATATATATATAAAAAATATATATATATATATATAAAATATATATATATATATATATATATATATATATATACCAAACCAGGGGCGTAACTAGAAATCACAGGGCCCCATAGCAAAATGTTGTATGGGCCCCCCCCCCCCCCCCCCTGCAAACCGCCCCCTCCACAAAAAAAAGAACTAATGCCATTGAACAACAGATTACCGCACCCTTGTGGCACAGTACCCAGGCAATAGCTTATATTAATTTTGAACAACAAAGTATGCAGTATACTGTATGCAGCCCCTAAAGGACACACATTGCTGACCTCCAGCCTTCTAACCAATTTCTGTTCTGTTATATAAAATGAAATAGTTCAACTCACCATAATGCAGAATCAGTGGGAGCCCTGAGCGTGTCACTTGCCACCGTCGCCTGCCACCAGATGCAACTTGTCACGGAATGTCACTTGCCACATCACCCGCCACACGTTGCGGATTGTCCACTTGCCACGTCGCCTGCTACCAGATGCAGATTGTCACTTGTCACACATTGCAGAATGTCACCTGCCACATGTTGCCGATTGTCCACTTGCCACGTCCCAGATTGTCACTTGCCACGTCACCTGCCACACATTACTGATTGTCACTTGCCACGTCCCAGATTGTCACTTGCCACACATTAGATTGTCACTTGCCACGTCACCTGCCACACATTACGGATTGTCACTTGCCACTTTCCGGATTGTCACTTGCCACACATTACGGATTGTCACTTGCCACGTCGCCTGCCACATGTTACAGATTGTCACTTGCCACGTCACCTGCCATACATTACAGATTGTCACTTGCCACGTCACCTGCCACACATTACGGATTGTCACTTGTCACGTCCCAGATTGTCACTTGCCACACATTACGGATCGTCACTTGCTGCCACGTCCCGGATTGTCACTTGCCACTTCACCTGTCACACATTACGGATTGTCACTTGCTGTGTCACTTTCATGCTGTGTCCCAGAGTCAGGCAGCAGAGAGATAAGGTCATCTCTCTGCTTCCCGAGGCTGCCTGCACAGTGAGGGGGGAACTGCACTGCAGGGATGCAGGGAGGGCGCCGGGCGGTGAGAGATGATGTCATCTCTATGCACCCCCGGCTGCCAGCTCCCTGATTGACCAGCCCGCTCACACACGAGCCGAGCCGCCCAGCTGACTCACCGCCTGACAGCCCTTGGAGCCGCCCGCGCTCTCACCGCGGACCCGCGGAGCCGCCCGCTCTCACCCGCGGGCCCGCAAAGCCACCCGCTGTCACCCGGGGAGCCGCCTGTCCTCACCGGGCCCCTAACGGCTGCGGGCCCCATAGCGGCCGCGTGTGTCGCTATGGCGGTAGTTCCGCCACTGTACCAAACTCTATGCATCTTCAAGAAAAGTGTAACCTTATCTAATTACGATGGGAGGATGGTAAGAAACCAATTGACTCCAGGAATAATTGGTGATAGATCCCCGGATGGATTCACCTTTTTCTTCTTTCCTGACTTTTTTTTTTTCACGGTCGGTCCTGTGACCGGTCCCCCCCCTTCGCCTTTCCTTACCTATGTTCAATAAACTACCAGTAGTGGGGAGTTGTATCCCCCATAAATGACTAAAATGTTGTATGACAATGGAGAGAGCATTAGAATCTTATAACATAAGCTAAAAGTTCTATTATTTTGAAGATCACTTCATAGAGGTTACACATTTTTGATGTAGCTATTCATCATATGTTTGATCTCCCTAATTATAGGGGACACCATGGTCGGTTCATCCTACTTGCTATGGCCCTTTTAGGTTCCCCCTTGTATTTTTATTTATTTATGTTGTTGAATGTACAGAGCTTAGCAAGTATTGTTCGCTGCTCTGCTTTGTAATGTTTCTTCATTATTCTTCAAAAAAGTTCAATAAAAACAATTGAAACAGAAACCAAACTTTACTTTACTGTTATGTCATCCTGAGAAAACAAGTAGCAATAGTGATAACATGATCAAAAAAATAAAAATAAATCACTTATTAATTTATCCCTTAGGGAATTCATACTCTGCTCCTGAGATTATAGTCCAATTAACCATTGCCGACCAGTCGCCGTCATTATACTGCAGCAGGTCGGCACGATACCGCGAGCCGTCGTAGGTGTACATCGGCTCCTTTAAGCGGGATAGCAGTAGAAGAATACATATCGGCGTAAACTTAGGAAAAAATTAGCTTTTTTAAAAAAAAAAAAATTTGAGGATATTTATTATAGCAAAAAGTACAAAATATTGTGTTTTTTTCAAAATTGTCGCTCTTTTTTTGTTTATAGCACAAAAAATAAAAACCGCAGAGATGATCAAATATCACCAAAAGAAAGCTCTATTTGTGGGAAAAAAGGACATCAATTTTGTTTGAGTACAGCATCGCACGACCGCGCAATTGTCAGTTAAAGTGAAGCAGTGCCGTATCGCAACAAATGGCCGGGTCATTGAGCAGCCAAATCTTCCGGAGCTGAAGTGATTAAACATTGATTTGGTTATTAATCTGCTAAAAGACTTGGATAACAGACAAACTCATATAGATAATGCATTTTAAATTCATGATTACATTCCAGTGAACACCATCAAGTGTGGTTAAACATTATAGATAACAGCACTGCTAGCTCTTGTTTTGTCAGTGAGTTGTGCTGAATGGAGAAAAAAAATCCAAAACAAAACGGTTAATTTCTCTTGATTTGATAACACGATCAAAGTTCGGAACAAAGGCCTGTTGACATTCTGTGTTTTCACAGTGTTGGCTGGTGGATTGTGAGGACTGAGGGACTCCTGCAAGAATGGCAGATCTGGAAGACAGCAAAGAGGAGCAGGTGGAGAGGAAGGGGGTAAGTACACCCCACATTATTCTAACTGAAAAAAATTAAATACGGCATTAAAAATACCTAAAAAATAATAATAACGTAGTAAACAATAAATCATATAAAGCAAAGCATAAAAAAAGTGTTCTTTTAAAAGGAAATACTAATTGGTTTTGTTCAGCAACACAATGAGAAAAATACTAACTGAATGCAAAGAGGAACTCTTTGAGAAAAAAAAAATGCTGATTGTTTGTTCTAAATAGTAATGTTTTATTTTTTCTATTCAGCCACTTTTCTATTCACAAAGCTCAGTATGAATTCACATGCCATTTTTAGAGAAAACCTAGATATACTTGTACATGTAATGCAAATTATATATACCCAAACAGTTTCTGTGCTTATAAGATCACAAATCCAAGTTGAAACAAAGTACAGCACAACATACATAAAAAATGTGCTTATCAACTGCATTGAAACACAGTTTATATCTTGCAAAACAAACAAAAAAAAAGATCTGTGCCAAAAATTATTTAAAATAAGCAAAAAAATGTCCATGTGAGAATACATCCAGTGATGAATGAATAATTCCCTTCTGTAGTAATGCATCTTCAACCAACACCTCTGTGGAGATGTATCCTAAATGAACTTGCCAGACTGCTAGACCTACAATGATCAGCAGTCTTATCACACTTAATATCAAACTTCTTGCTCCAAAAGTAATCCACAAATCAGTGTAGGGCAACATGACTCATAAAAGGAGTAGAGGTATCTCCCGTATCCCGTATCATATTCCGTGTAGCAAATAAATATTTATTAGAGCCCAACTCCCCGAAAAGTAAAAGTCCTCCCTTGCAGTGGTGCACATTATGAGAGACTCGCCTCTCTGTTCAAAGTGGCCTTAAGGTGTCTTTTGCCACTTCATCCGCAGACACTGTGCCCCTCCTTTTCGGCCATTGTGCATGCGCACAGGAGTAACATTATCCGAACAACCGGCTACATTTTCGTAGTCTTCCTGATATTGGAAATCAATCGGTAGTGTACACTGCACTGCAAATGTGTCACAGGCAATGTTCATAAATTAAACAATTCCTAGGAGTAAGAGGAAATGTTTTTTTTTTTTTTGTTGGCTAAAGAGACAAACAAATTCTCTTCTGCCGAAAAAACTCTATCTCCTAACCAATCTTATTGTAAGATTGGGGTGATTAAACACAAATGGTAGGTGCGTTTACAATAAGTTGCGCCAGTCCAAAACTGTATTTTAAGGGCATGGCAGCCCACTTTTATTTAAAAGTAAGTCAAAGTTCATACACGTACAGTATATCTTCCCACTCAGGGGGTTATAACCATCACTGCAAAATATAACCTTCAGCCTGCAGGCTCTCTTGTGGCAGCTTCACTGCTCCGAGTACCTCTGCAGGGTCTTCCTGACCATCACACACCTCTTGGTCTTTCTGACCATCAAACACATCCCAATGGTATGCGCAGATGCTTCACTTTAGCTCTGCATCTTTTCCTTGCAGCTCCCCAGCTATGCTTGTCCCACATGAACATTCCTCTCTGGTTTTGGCTTTCCTCTGTCTCAACCTGACCTTGACGGTAGCATCTCACATGGTTTCCTTCACATACTCTGACCTCCCGCAGGAGGGTGGGCTCCTGAGCTCTAACTCTGACTCTCTTATAAAGCCAGCACACACCTGTATAATCAGTGTGCATGCTTCTTTCAAAATCTGGCGTAAACCACCACCCTACCAAGTAGCACGGGGTCCCCCTGCTACATTATGTAATGTTCTACTCTAAAATATGAGCTGATGACCCCCAGATCCAAGCACTATCTATGTGAAGTAGTACATACACAGATCACCAGTTGGAATAATTTTCCTGATAGTGACCAAAATAAGTGCAATGCTTCAGAAGCTCACAGGGCCGCTACATGAAGACATACAGTATGTGATAAGTATGGAAAACTTCTTCATCAAACAGAAAATTTACCCCTACTATAAAAATGACAACAAAAGCACCTTTAGAAATGTTTACTTCTGGCAATCTATAAACAGACATCAAGGTGATTTTCAGAAACAGTTTATTGTACAGTTATTCTAATAATGCAATTTAAATAATATAAAAAAATTACCCAATATCTATTAAAGGTAACAATCTGCTGCTCCTTCTTTTTTTAGCGACTGACAGCAACACTCCTCTTGGTGACTCTGGTGGCGACCATCGGGTCATCATTTCAGTATGGGTACAATGTGGCCTCTGTAAATTCTCCAACCCCTGTGAGTACTTAAGAACTTCATTAAAAGCTATTTATATGTAGAATGGTGGCATAACAGAACCACATTAAAACTGTAGATAAAGCATCTTATATGTGGAAGAAAGTTAAAGCGGTAGTAAAGTATTTTCGATAAGGGAAAACAATGGGCCCCCCTGCAGGTTTAGGTCATAATGTACTATTATGCACTGCGTATTAGTACATTATGACAGACTTACCTAAAAAACTGAGCCCTCCAGCTCGGCACTGTTACGGCTCTACCTGGTCCCGGACTTTGATCTTCTCCCAGTCTTCCTTTCAGTTTTTGTATCTTCAGCAGCTTGAATGGCCAGGCCGAGATGACATCACTCCCGCGCATGAATAGCGGACCGTAAATGTGGTCTGAGCTATGCATGTGCGGCTCAGGTCACATTACTTGCTCACAGGCAGGGTAGGGGCAGAAGGTCTCCTCTGTCATTTATGACAGAAGAGACCTCTAGAGTCCCTTCTGTTATGAAAACCCTGCCTGTTGTCCCGATACCACTTTTTTAATACTGAGAACAAGTACCAATACTCACCGATAACGATTACCGATACTTTTTTTTTTGTAAGTAGCTTTTTATTTTTATTTTTTTTTTAAATTTCATTTTTAACATTTTTTTTATTTTATATATATATATATATATATATATATATATATATATATATATATATAATTTTTTTTTATTTTTTATTTGTTTACAATGCTTTCTTTCTTTGGAGGGGGGCAGTGGACAGTCAGTGTTTATTTGATTTTATTTTTTATTATTTTTACAATTTCACTTTAGAATATTTATTTATTACAATGTTTCTTTTTTTTTATTAGGGGGGCTTTGATGAGATAGCGGGGCCTGACATCTCCCCTTGGAAAGGGGCATGGAAAGGGACTGAGGATAGAGATTACCCAGTACCTTTCTCAGCAGCCTCAGCTACACTGGAGATGAATGGACAGGAAACAGCGGCTCCTCTCTCCATTCATAAACTGTAGCATCGGAGGGGGACCAGAGGAGGAGCACACGTAGGGGGAGCAGAGGAGGAGGGGGGACCGGAGATGAACACGGAGGAACGCACAGAAGGGGAACGGGGGGGGGGGGACGGAGATGAACATGGAGGAGCGCACGGAGTGTGAGCGGAGGAGGAGGGGGGACCGTAGATGAACACGGAGGAATGCACAGAAGTGGGGCGGAGGGGGGACCGGGGATGAACACGGAGGAGCGCATGGAGGGGGAGCGGAGAAGGAGGGGGGACCGGAGATGAACACGGAGGAGTGCATGGAGGGGAGCGGAGGGGGAGGGGGGGCTGGAGATTAACACGGAGGAACACACAGAACATAGTTGCCAACATTGTAAAAAAAAAATGTGGGACACTTTTGTGGCTGTAGGCGGAGCCGTACAATAATTAGGGGGCGGGGCATTCGTGTGTAGGCGTGGCTTAGTAAAACACAGTAAGTGCGGCGCGCCGCGGTGAAAAATGGGCGTGGTTTACGCGACATAGTGGGCGTGGCTTAAATGGGCGTGGCTCAAGAGGGTGTGGTTAGAGTCTGAGATGAATGAGGGATGGAGAGGGAAAGGGGGAGAGGGAAAGGGGGAGAGGGAAAGGGGGAGAGGGGGAGAGGGAGAGGGGGAGAGGGAAAGGGGGAGAGGGAAGGGGGAGAGAGGGAAAGGGGGAGAGGGGGAGAGGGAGAGGGGGAGAGGGAAAGGGGGAGAGGGAAAGGGGGAGAGGGGGAGAGGGAAATGACGGGACAGCAGCCCCAGATCCTACACAATAAAAATATGTGTATTCTAGAAAGTTTAACAATCAGCAGATAAAGATACTCCAAACACCTGGTGTTAGCACTTCAATCATCCCGGCACCATGACTGTTATTGTGTCAGGATGAATGAAGTGCAGTATTTCTATTATTACATTGTAATATAAAATTAAATCATTCAACTCACCATAATGCAGAATCAGTGGGAGCCCTGAGCGTGTCACTAGCCACGTCGCCTGCCCCCGGCAGAGTCCGTCCTCACATCAGGTGTCCCCGGCAGAGCCCCCCCTCGCATCAGGTGTCCCCGGCAGAGCCCCCCCTCGCATCAGGTGTCCCCGGCAGAGCCCCCCCCTCGCATCAGGTGTCCCCGGCAGAGCCCCCCCTCACATCAGGTGTCCCTGGCGGAGCCCCCCCTCACATCAGGTGTCCCTGGCGGAGCTCCCCCTCACATCAGGTGTCCCTGGCGGAGATCCCCCTCACATCAGGTGTCCCTGGCGGAGCCCCCCCTCACATCAGCTGTCCCTGGCGGAGCCCCCCTCACATCAGGTGTCCCTGGCGGAGCCCCCCTCACATCAGGTGTCCCTGGCGGAGCCCCCCCTCACATCAGGTGTCCCCCAGTGGAGCCCCCCCTCACATCAGGTGTCCCTGGCGGAGCTCCCCCTCACATCAGGTGTCCCCGACGGAGCCCCCCCTCGCATCAGGTGTCCCCGACGGAGCCCCCCCTCGCATCAGGTGTCCCCGGCGGAGCCCCCCCTCACATCAGGTGTCCCCCAGTGGAGCCCCCCCTCACATCAGGTGTCCCTGGCGGAGCTCCCCCTCACATCAGGTGTCCCTGGCGGAGCCCCCTTCACATCAGGTGTCCCTGGCGGAGCCCCCCCTCACATCAGGTGTCCCTGGCGGAGCTCCCCCTCACATCAGGTGTCCCTGGCGGAGCCCCCCCTCACATCAGGTGTCCCTGGCGGAGCCCCCCCTCACATCAGGTGTCCCTGGCGGAGCTCCCCCTCACATCAGGTGTCCCTGGCGGAGATCCCCCTCACATCAGGTGTCCCTGGCGGAGCCCCCCTCACATCAGCTGTCCCTGGCGGAGCCCCCCTCACATCAGGTGTCCCTTGCGGAGCCCCCCTCACATCAGGTGTCCCTGGCGGAGCCCCCCCTCACATCAGGTGTCCCTGGCGGAGCCCCCCCTCACATCAGGTGTCCCTGGCGGAGCCCCCCCTCACATCAGGTGTCCCTGGCGGAGCCCCCCCTCACATCAGGTGTCCCTGGCGGAGCCCCCCTCACATCAAGAGTCCCCCAGTGGAGCCCCCCCTCACATCAGGTGTCCCCGGCAGAGCCCCCCCTCACATCAGGAGTCCCCGGCAGAGCCCCCCTCACATCAGGAGTCCCCCAGTGGAGCCCCCCCTCACATCAGGTGTCCCTGGCGGAGCTCCCCCTCACATCAGGTGTCCCCGACGGAGCCCCCCCTCACATCAGGTGTCCCCCAGTGGAGCCCCCCCTCACATCAGGTGTCCCCCAGTGGAGCCCCCCCTACAAATTCCCACAGCGGCGTGCGCCCCCCCTCCCCTACCTCAGAGTCCGCCGGTCTTTTCGAATTCTGCATGGATGGCAAAACCCCCGCCCCTTTCCCTGGCAGCGGGGCGGGGGTAGGCGGAGTGAGGCGGGGCGGAGGGTGGGCGGAGGGTGGGCGGAGTGAGGCGGGGCGGGGCGGATCGGAGGGTGGGCGGAGTGAGGCGGGGCGGAGGGTGGGCGGCGTCGGAGGAGCTCCGTCTAGCCCCCCCCCCAGCCGTCTTCAAGCTTCTTCAAGATGGCGGCCGGCAGAGACAATGTCTCCACCGGCCGCAGACCTCTAGCGGCGGCGGCGGGCGGCGGCGGCAAAAATCAAAAACCGGATTTTTCGGGACATTTACCGGGACACAAAAAATTCGTGAATGGAGTGTAAGTCCCGGGAATGTCCCGGGAAATCCGGGACAGTTGGCAACTATGACAGAAGGGAAACGGAGGGGGGGGGGACCGGAGATGAACATGAAGGAGCACACGGAGGGAGAGCCGAGGAGGAGGGGGGACCGGAGGAGCCCACAAAGGAACACAGAGGTGGACTCATAGGGGAGCTGGAGGAGAATACATGAGACACTCAGGAACAATCGGTGCAGCGGCAGGGGAAGTTATAATCACCAATCTTTCTGTGTGCTTCTCCTCCTCTCCCCTCCATGGCTTTCAGCTGCTTTATTGAAAGCCACACAGAGAGATCAGTGATTATAACTTCCCCGCCGCAGCACCGTTTATTCCTGAGTGTCCAGGTATCGGGTGAAGCATCTGCATCCCAAATACTCCTGCAAATACTCGGTATCGGGACCGATACTAGTACTTGTTAGGGATGAGCCGAACACCCCCCGGCTCGGTTCGCACCAGAACTTGCGAACAGGCAAAAAAAAAAGTGCTAATTTTAAAGGCTTATATGCATGTTATTGCCATAAAAAGTGTTTGGGGACCCGGGTACTGCTCCAGGGGATATGTATCAGTGCAAAAAAAAGTTTTTAAAAAGGCCGTTTTTTCAGGAGCAGTGATTTTAAGAATGCTTAAAGTGAAACAATAAAAATGAAATATTCCTTTAAATATTGTGCCTGGGGGTCCCCTTAGTCTGCCTGTAAAGTAGCACATTTTTTCCCATGTTTAGAAAAGTACTGCAGCAAAATTACATTTCTAAAAAAAAAAATTCATTTAAAATTGCTCACATTGGTTGTAATGTATTGCCAGATCCCAGCAACATACATAAAAAAATCATTTAAAAAAACAGCGTGGGTTCCCCCCCCAGTCCACACCAGGCCCTTTGGGTCTGGTATGAATATTAAGGTGAACTCCACGCCAATTTAAAAAAAAATGGTGTGAGGGTCCCCCCCCAAAATCCATACCAGGCCCAAAGGACCTGGTATGGACAGGGGGGAACCCATGCCGTTTTTTCCTTAATTCTGTCATAGGGCTCCCCTTAACCACTTCAATACACTATATTATATATTGTACACTGTACTATATACCTTGTACTGTATTATATATACTACACTGAGGGTACTATATACTCTGAACTGCAGTATATTCACTATACGGACTGCACTATATACGCTGCTGAAAAATTCGGCCTTAGGTGTTGGTGGTGGCAGAACGAGGTAACCCCTCACAGTTAATCTTGTTGGGCGCAGGAATTTACCTAATGGGGAACCTATTTAGATTGCCCTGTGTGTCCCCAAGGAAAGACATTTGTAAAGTTTTACCCTCACTTCCTGTTTGGCTATGTGACAGGAAGTGAATACATTTGAAGGAGAAAGTGGCAAAATTTGGTAGGTGTCTTCACCCTATCAGGGGTGCAGACATCCCCAAAAACTGACAAGACTTCTAATCCCTCTGCACTCTATCCCCAGGCAAAAATAAGAAAGGATTTTATTGCCTTTCACTATAAACATTTGTTAGTCCAGTCCTGGAAATCTGCATCTGCTTTACCAATAATTTACATCCAAATATGGATTCCTGCAGCTAAATGCACCAAATGCATCTATATGCGCGAGTGCTGTATGCTGTGTGCGCAGAGGAAGCAGCAGACAGCACACAGGAATGACATCACGCCCCTACAGGAAGTTGCTTGTACTGCTGCTAATTTCTTCCCACCACTATGCCCCACTCACTGTTCTCTGAGAAAGAGATGATCCTTATTTGCAAATTAATAAAATCATTTTATTTTTTTAACATGGGGTGGTGTTTGTGTGGGTCCCTAACACACATTCAGATATATTAGGGTCAATTTGGACAGGATCTGATTTACCTACCCGCATGTTTTTAGAGTGTGAGAGGAAGCTGGAGTATTTGGAGGAAGCCCACGCAGGCACAGGGAGGGAGCAAACTCCAGGCAGATGGTGTTGTGGGTGGGATTTGAACCAGTGACCCTTTTTGCTGCTAGCTGGAAAGGCTAACCTCTACACTACTGTGCTGCCCAAATATATATCTAGAGCCGTAGTTTGAAAATTCCTGATCACTCTAGCACGTCTTCAAAAAAGGTGGGTTCTCACGTGCCTTGTGTAGTTCCCAAGAAACATCAATAGGAAAATACAAGTGGGTCATGGCACATCTACATTCCAAATTTGGCACTTAAGATGGTCATGCACTATGCAATCTGATTGGCCAATCTCTGTACAACTCGATATTTCAGAAAAATAGGTAATAGGAAGACACACTTGAACAATTAATTCAAATTATAGGAAATCAAACAGGCTCTTGCACTAAATCTAATTTTTGAAGATCTAACTGATTGCAGTGTATGGTCACCTTTACAGATCAAGATCCGAAAATATTAATTTATTGGGTTTAGAAACACTTCTCTGTTCTTTGTAATGTATTGAAAGATTTGGGTACAAATAGAAAAAACACATTTCAAAGATATATTAGAAGTAATAGGAATGAGATTAGCAGTGCCGATCCTGACCTCCCTGGGGCCCTAAGCAAAATTCTGCTAAGGGGCCCTCTACCTGACTCGTGATGCCGTGATCCCAGAGAGCCTCCCCTTACATCAGGATCCCCAGAGAGCCTCCCCTTACATCAGGGTTTCCAGAGAGCCCCCCTTAAATCAGTGTCCTCAGAGAGTCTCCCCCTACATCAGGGTCCCCAGAGAGCCTCCCCCTACATTAGGGTCCCCAGAGAGCCTCCCCTTATATCAGGGTCCCCAGAGAGCCTCCCCTTACATCAGGGTCCCCAGAAAGCCCCTCCTTACATCAGGGTCCCCAGAGAGCCCCCCTTACATCAGTGTCCTCAGAGAGCCCCTCCTTACATCAGGGTCCCAAGAGAGCCTCCCTACTTACTGCAGGGTCCCCAGAGAGTCTCCCCCTACATCAGGGTCCCCAGAGAGCCTCCCCTTACATCAGGGTCCCCAGAGAGCCTCTACTTACACCAGGGTCCCCAGAGAGCCTCTCTACTTACACCAGGGTCCCCAGAGAGCCTCCCTACTTACACCAGGGTCCCCAGAGAGCCCCTCCTTACATCAGGGTCCTCAGAGAGCCCCCCCTTACACCAGGGTCCCCAGAGAGAGCCTTCCTACTTACTGCAGGGTCCCCAGAGAGTCTCCCCCTACATCAGGGTCCCCAGAGAGCCTCCCCTTACATCAGGGTCCCCAGAGAGCCTCTACTTACACCAGGGTCCCCAGAGAGCCTCTCTACTTACACCAGGGTCCCGAGAGAGCCTCCCTACTTACACCAGGGTCCCCAGAGAGCCCCTCCTTACATCAGGGTCCTCAGAGAGCCCCCCCTTACACCAGGGTCCCCAGAGAGCCCCCCTTACACCAGGGTCCCAAGAGAGCCTCCCCTTACACAGGGTCCCCAGAGAGCCCCCCTCTTACATTAGTGTCCCCAGAGGGCCCCCTCTTACATCAGTGTCCCCAGAGGGTCCCCACTTACATCATTGTTCCCAGAGGGCACCGTCGTTATATTAGTGTCCCCAGAGAGCCCCCCCTCTTACATTAGTGTCCCCAGAAGCCCCCCTCTTACATCAGTGTCCCCAGAGGGCCCCGTCCTTACATTAGTGTCCCCAGAAAGCCCCCCCTCTTACATCAGGGTCCCAAAACAGCTGACTCCCCCCCTTGCATAGGTTCCCCTGTACCTGGCTGATGGAGGTGGGAGGCGGAGATTGGCAGTTCTATGGTGTCCACAGGCAGGGGGATCTCCCTGGGGCTAGTAGTTGTATCTCTGAACGTATACAGCAGAGGGGGGAGGGGCCTCTGACCCGGGCATCAGCAACAGTGTTCAAGCAGAGTGAAAGTGAAACTGATACCTGCCTGAGTCAGAGGCCCCTCCCTTCTCCTCTCCACTGTATACACCGACACTTGAGAGAGTACTACAAGCCCCAGGGAGATCCCGCCGCCCACACAGGCACCATAGAGCGGCCAATTGCCCCTTCCACCTCTCCCCACTGCAGGGCCATCTTATAAGCCCCTCGGGCAATACAGTGCACTGGGTCCCTGTCTATACTACACTATATCCACTGACCACTACACTACACACCACAGTGACCACTACACTACACACCACACTAACCTACCTGATTCCTATACTGACCGCTACACTACACACTGACCACTACACACCACACCATCCTAATTGATTTCTATACTGACCACTACTACACAAACTACACTATCCACTGACCACTACACTACTACACAATACACTACCCAAAGACCACCACACAATACACTACATACTGACTGCTACACAATACTTTACCCACAGACCAATACACCACACACACACACACACACACATACACAATACACTATACACCACACACACACACACACACACACACACAATACACTATACTATACACTACAGACAATACACTATACACCACACACACACACTACACACTACACACACACACACACACACACACAATACACTATACACTACACACACACACAATACACTATACACACACAAACAATGCACTATACACTACACACACACACACAATACACTATGCACTATACACACAAACAATACACTATACACTACACACACACACAATACACAATACACTATACACTACATACACACACACAATACACTATACACTACACATTACACTATACACTGACTTTATGGCTGCTCCCTCTCCCCAGACCATATCTACTCCCCCCCGGGCCAGCAATAAAATTCAGGTGTGAGTCTCTTACCTTTTTTCTTTCATGATCTGCTCTGCCTCTGCGCCGCCGCCTGTCACACTGCCAGACTGCCTGCCCCGGCCGGGACATGATCGGTGACCCGGAGAGGAGGAGAAGAAGACATCAGGCACAGACTGCATGCCCCGGCGGGGACATGATCGGTGACCCGGAGAGGAGGAGGAGAAGACAGCGGCCACAGCTCACAGTGAAGGCCAGCCCCGCTCTCCCGTGATTGAGGACAGGCCAGCCCCATGACCCCTTTCGCCCAATCACAGGGTGCTAGGGGCTGGCCTGAGACTGGACATGGCAGCCGGAGCGCGGGGTCACAGAAAATTGGAGCGAGGGTAACACATAGATGCTTAGCTGGGGTCGCTGTGCCCAATGGAAAAGACAGCCCTGCCCCACTGCACTCTAAACGGCCAACCAGAGTTGCAGGGGGGGATGCTGGGTCTTGGGGGGCCCCCCCACAGTGGTATAACGGAAGGGCCCAGTCGCAAATGCGACTGCAGCGACCCCTAAAGTTCCGCCACTGGATGTTGTAAACATTAATTGATGCGCTATGACACGAGGTGGAGGCGGGGCCTCGAGTAATTTGCAGAGCCCTACGCAGCTTGCGTAGTGAGCGTATAGGGCGGATCGGCTTTGGAGATTAGCATCAAAAGGGTTAATTCACTGAGAACGCCTACTAATTGCCTAACAAGACACATCCAATGAGATGAAATTAACCAATTGAATTGGGCGTGCGCTATTATCAATGAGAAAACTGAAGTTACCCTAGCACCAGTTGCAGTTTACATATTTATTATTGTCTGCATGCGCCGGTTCGCACGTTCAATCAATTACTTTTCTGGTGCACCAATTAAGGTGTGAACCCGCGCAGCGCATTTGTCTTAGTAAATCACCCCCATAGTACGTTAGCTGTTATCCAGTTACAAGAAATTAAATGTTAAAGGAAAACCTGTGCTGAGAAAAATATCTAGGGTGTTATTCCTAAAATGCTGAGTTATGACTTCACTTGCTGCACATTTATTCTGAGTTTCTCAAACATTGAAGAAGGTGAGCATTACAATGGGACAACTAGCATTTTCAGATGAAGGTTACTAATGACAGCCTATATCATAGTCTTTGTATAATCTTCGTTCCATCAGCTCATCTTCATAAAAAAATACCTAGGTTTTAATTAGCTTGCACTTTCAATGCACTTGTAGTGCAGAGTGGATTTGCCTTTAGTAAATCAATCCCATAGAGTTGCTTCTACAGGCTAAAAGAAAAAAAAATGCCTGTATAAGCAGCATTTTGTATGGCCTGTGTTCATTAGGCCTAAGGCTCTGTACATTTTTTTAGATATGCTAATTCCAAGGCACTTGTCAGGGGTCAAAACTTATCTGGGAGTCTGAGAAGAGAAATTAAAAGTTTGCAGTAGTAGCCATTGAAAGCTGGAGTTCAGTACAACTGCTCTAGAGCCTTTTCTTTGAAAATTTCTAATGTCGTGGAACCTTTATAGGATTATACAGAACAATAACATCACCTAGTGGCCAATTTTTATAAAAACAGTCTTTGGGCCTATGGTTTATTTTAATACCTTCAAAGCAATATATCTTTCATTCATTTACAAATCATTGGCTGTTAGCATTCCTATAAATAATATAATTTCTTTCCCTGTAGTTCATGAAGACATTTTACAATGAAACATACAGCAGTCGCTATGGGTCTACCTATACTACAAGTTTACAGGATGTGCTTTGGTCTCTTACCGTGTCCTTATTCCCACTGGGTGGATTCATTGGCTCTTTATTGGTGGGGCCTCTAGTTAACAAAATTGGGAGGTAAGTGCAGAATTATGCTCTAAAGATATCTAGACACAAAACAGGACGATTGCCCAAATTGTGTTCACTTGTAAGCATTGATGAGCTTGGGCGTGTTCAGACTTGGATGAGAACCCATGCATACCTCCCAACATTTTGAGATGAGAATGAGGGACACCTACTAGCAAACGTATGTATACATAGGACACCCCCCTGCCACACCCCCTTAAAGGAGAATTAACCCCCCCAAAAAAGGTTCATTAAATCCACAAGGGCTTTTTTTACCACTACTATTCCCTTATACTGGCTTTTAAAGATTACAAATGCAGCAATTTAGAATTTGGATGAAAGATTTAGCACTGGGAAACACTTTTTGAAAGATAAAAAGTGCATTTTATATATAAATATATAGATCAGACCAAAATGAGGGGGAAAGAGGGACAGAGGGACATTGCTCCAAATCAGGGACAGTCCCTCGAAATCAGGCAGGAGCTATGCCATGTGTGTGATCCTGCCAAGAATCTGTCCCCTTTGCAGGCCAAACATACACAGCTGGGGCATTCCTCACCCCACAGCTATACATATATACTGTGATACCCCTTGTTTATGTGTGGCTACAGGCTGGGAATGTTCTGGCTGAGGATGATTGGCCTGTACATATGACAGCTTCCTGGTGGACTCACTCATGTTCAGATCGTAGTCCCAACACACCCAAGGACATCACCAATTGTAAGAGGTGTCCTTGTCTATTAAAATTTGCATCAGTATATGAGGGATTATTTAAAAAAGACAATGCAAGAAGGCACATGTAAATTGGAGGATACCAGTCAGCAGCCAATGAGATTTTAGGTTTTATCAGAGAATTTGAATGGAATATGTGCTGAAAGCCCTGGTAAGAGAGGTGTCTGCAGACAAAAGCAGAAAATATAAGAACGGAACTATGAGAATTGTTTATAAAATTTGAAAAGGTTAATTGCTTTGTATACACTTTGATGATACTTGGGGAGAATGTGCGGGCTAGTTTTGTTCTTCAATTGTTCAAAGTGTTAACTACGAAATGAAAGCCAATCATAAGAATTGAAGTGATCTGATTATTGTACATGGCAAAGACAATGTAAAACACCGTAAAACTGTCAAGAAAAAATTAGTGGTGTCTCTTTCATTAAAAATAATTGAGTAAGCATGGTGCAGAGGAAATACTCATGAAATTTACAAAATGCAATAGATTTTAATATACCGTGGGAATGAAAAGTCCTTCTGAACATTGTCTCTGGTTGTCTTAGGAAGGGAACCTTGCTGCTCAACAACATATTTTCCATTGTCCCTGCTATTTTAATGGGCACCAGCGTCCTAGCCAAATCTTTTGAGATCATCATTGCATGTCGTCTGATAATAGGAATCTGTGCAGGTAGGAAACCAACACTAGAGAACCATAAAGTATAAAATCGTGGTTACATTATAAGTTCTTTTGGGATGTAATAGTACAGAGAAAAAATAGGTGGTACCCAGGAATGACAGGATATTTCCTTATAAAGTTGCTTTCATTAAATCTATCAAAATACACCAATAATCTAGGTGTTAATGATATTACATGGAATTGTTATTTAACATGATCTTTTTCAAATATCTGATTGAGGAAATATACTTCTGCATGGTCTGACATGGGTATTAGACATGTGCAGAACGAAAAAGTGGTTACTTTAGTTTCCCATGGATTTGTTAAGTTAAAACTTTTTGTTTAGTTACATTCGTTATGTTAGAATGGTCCCTTTTCATAATTTGTTTCCTTTTCATTTCGTTTTATATGAATCAGATACAAAAATTAGTTAGGTACTACTTATAGTTATATAGTTACATAGTAGGTGAGGTTGAAAAAAGACACAAGTCCATCAAGTCCAACCTATGTGTGTGATTATATAAAGACAAAAATGTGTCTGCGCTAGATGGAAAATAATAATAATGAAAACTAATAATATTAAAAAAATATATATAAACATACAATAGTAAGTGCTAAGTGCAAAAAGTGAACATACATATAAATCAACGTGCTACAATAAATCAGAGATGGCTGATGGTGCATACATCCAAGGTGCAAGGTGCTATATTGAACACACAAACTAAGTGCCCAATCAGAAGAAAAACAATAACGTTCCTCATATGAATCTTTGAGGTTCAACCAGTGTAAATCCAAAATTACATAAAGTGCCCAAAAATAGTGTCCATAATCAGTGAAGCTCCTCCATCACGTTCTTCAAAAGTGCAGCACCATAAAACATGCCTTAGTGCCCTCCAGTGATCCCCATAAGCATATACGCTCACCTTCCAGCGTGTGACACAGTGTTTAAACTCTGTCAAAATGTGCCTTGGAGCCACTCCTGTGCTCAAATGGAATCAGCTGTAAGGTCTCCAATGCTCCCAATTATGATTTTATGCAAGAGAAAAGAAACTCCATAGCGCAATATAGTTTAACAATAAAGAATATTTATTAAAATGTATATAAAACTCACCCCTTGCTGGGGTACTCACATGCTACAGGTGCGTCAGTGCACCCTTCTATATAAGCATAGACCAGCCGATCGTAACGGTATGGCGTGCGGTGCGGTGTGTGCCTCCAAATCTCCTGCTCTCTCTCTCTGCTGACAGCTCCGTCCAGGCCCCTCCCCTACGCGTGTTCGGCACCGGGATCACGTGCCTTCATCAGGGGGATATCCCCCTGATGAAGGCACGTGATCCCGGTGCCGAACACGCGTAGGGGAGGGGCCTGGACGGAGCTGTCAGCAGAGAGAGAGAGCAGGAGATTTGGAGGCACACACCGCACCGCACGCCATACCGTTACGATCGGCTGGTCTATGCTTATATAGAAGGGTGCACTGACGCACCTGTAGCATGTGAGTACCCCAGCAAGGGGTGAGTTTTATATACATTTTAATAAATATTCTTTATTGTTAAACTATATTGCGCTATGGAGTTTCTTTTCTCTTGCATAAAATCATAATTGGGAGCATTGGAGACCTTACAGCTGATTCCATTTGAGCACAGGAGTGGCTCCAAGGCACATTTTGACAGAGTTTAAACACTGTGTCACACGCTGGAAGGTGAGCGTATATGCTTATGGGGATCACTGGAGGGCACTAAGGCATGTTTTATGGTGCTGCACTTTTGAAGAACGTGATGGAGGAGCTTCACTGATTATGGACACTATTTTTGGGCACTTTATGTAATTTTGGATTTACACTGGTTGAACCTCAAAGATTCATATGAGGAACGTTATTGTTTTTCTTCTGATTGGGCACTTAGTTTGTGTGTTCAATATAGCACCTTGCACCTTGGATGTATGCACCATCAGCCATCTCTGATTTATTGTAGCACGTTGATTTATATGTATGTTCACTTTTTGCACTTAGCACTTACTATTGTATGTTTATATATATTTTTTTAATATTATTAGTTTTCATTATTATTATTTTCCATCTAGCGCAGACACATTTTTGTCTTTATATCTCACTTACACGATTATGGAACGTGATTTAGTGTTTGCTGCTGATGTTGGCCTATGATTGATTTTATGTTTTGATTTTATAAGGCATTAACCCGTATGTGGCTCGCAAGGTGTTTTATTAATTATGTGTGTGATTATATGTCAGTATTACATTGTATACCCCTGTATGTTGTGGTCGTTCAGGTGCTTATCTAATAGTTTTTTGAAACTATCGATGCTCCTCGCTGAAATAACCGCCTGTGGAAGGGAATTCCACATCCTTGCCACTCTTACAGTAAAGAACCCTCTACGTAGTTTAAGGTTAAACCTCTTTTCTTCTCATTTTAAAGGGTGGCCACATGTCTTGTTAAACTCCCTTCCGCAAAAAAGTTTTATCCCTATTGAGGGGTCACCAGTACGGTATTTGTAAATTGAAATCATATCCCTTCTCAAGCGTCTCTTCTCCAGAGAGAATAAGTTCAACCTTTCTTCATAACTAATATCCTCCACACCCTTTAGCTTTGTTGCCCTTCTCTATACTTGCTCCATTTCCATTACATCCATCCTGAAAAGAAAAAAAAATGAAAAGAAAAAAAGGCGCCTCTAAGTGCAGAAGTAAAACTTTATATTCCCAAAAGGGTTAAAAACACTTACAAACGGGTGGATGTTTAGGAGCACATCATATTAGTAAAATGGCAGGTGGTCCAGCTTTCTGGTAGTCCCAAGAAGTCTCAGGGATATCCGGAGGTATAATTCTATGGTAGCATATTCTGAAGTGGCCGGCAGATGGAAGCCACAACTCTCCTGGATACTGGGAAGACAGCTAGGCTGTCTGAGACAGCATGGAAGCCGAATCCAGGAAGTGACGTCAACAGGAAGGGACCAATAACCAGCGTGGACAGCAAACCGGAAGTGATGCCATCAACATGCGACACGTTTCGGAACAGCTAATTGGTTCCTTCTTCAAGTAATGACTAAAGGTTACTAGAAGCAGAGCTTCTTATGGTCTGTGGGCGGGACTATGGGCGGACATGAGCAGGACAAAGGGAAGCACTGAGCTTATAAAATAACATAATGAAAATAAAGACAGCATACTGGGGACACAAAAAAGAAAAAACTGAAGACTGACATACAAGGCAAATTGATGCAAAGACATGATGAAAAACAGCAAGAGTGATGGGCAAGGCAATTAGCTAATATCACTGCAGTCAGATGGAGCATAGCAGCTTGATAGCGCGTCACTCGCTGTGTATGTATACATCAACAATAAACACTAAAATGGTGAACAATATACATCAATGGATCTATAGTATATTATATTGAATATTTATGATGAGGAAGGAAATCATTAAAATATATAAATATATATTCAACGGGGTATATTAAAAAGTTCTGAATGGGGAGCCATATATAAAGGCAAATTAAAATGCTGTATATACTATACACACACACATATATATATATATATATATATATATATATATATATATATATATACACACACAGGGCTTTTTTCTCAGAGAATAGGTGCAGGAACTCCCCCTTTCCACGTCACCCCTTGTCTCCACCCCTACCCACCTCCGAGCCCTATTCCTTGGTTCCACCCCTTACCCACCTCTCAGTACCGCCCCTTTTAAAGAATACATAACCACATATAATTTTGTGGTGCTCAGTAAGTTGTATGGAAATTGGTAATGATAGCAAGAAAAGCAGTAAAATAGATCCCCTGCAGCCAGTAACAATAGGGCCCCACACCAGCAACAATAGATCCCCTAACAACAATGGACCATAGGCAACAAAATTTCCCCTCTACTAACAATAGACTATTGGCAGCAACAACAGATCTCCCCGCAGCCAGCATCAAAAGACTCTCCGTCAGCCAATAACAATAGACCCCTCCCTCAACAGTAGATCTCTCCCAGCAACATCTAACCCCCCCAGCAATATAAGACCCACCCTCAGCAACAATAGGTTCCCCACCAGCAACATTAGATCTCCTCAGCAACAATAGACCCCCCCTGCAAAAATAGACCCCCTCCAACTAGAATAGATCCCCCAATCAATAGACCCGGCAGCACACCCCAGCTTTTCTTGCCATTACATACAGTCAGTGCTGGAGTTGCCGGAACTGCGTTCCCCCGCGTTCCTGCTGAAAAAAAGCCATATATATATATATATATATATATATATGCACATGCGTGACCATATGCACACAAACAAATAACAAATGCACATGGGCAAAAATCATGTACGCATACATACACTTCGCAAAAACTCATGGGATATTATTGTCCACTATGGGACATGTGGAATAAAATGATAAGCACTAATGGATATGAGCAGCGCTATATGATATATATGATAACATATGGGTATGTTACAGTCATTGTGAGGGGAAAAAAAAGGGGGGGGAACAATACTAGAGTAACACACTACTCTAGTATTGTTTCCCCCCCTTTTTTTTCTATACTAGTAATGGTGGCGATCGGTGACTTATAGTGGGACTGCCATATTGCAGCGGACACTAACTGACACTTTTTACACTTTGTGGCAACCAGTTCTAAACTATGCACTGTCACTGTACTAATGACACTGGCTGGGAAGGGGTTAAACAGCTAGGGCGATCAAAAGGTTAAATGTGTGTCTAGCCAGTGTTTGTGTACACTATGTGTGGTGCTTTTACTAAGAATGACACACAGAATGACACACAGAAATGCACAACATAACACTATAGGTAATGAAGATATTTTATCTGAACAATATAGCACTAATATGAAATGCTATTTTTGCAGTTTAGAAACTTATGCTAACAAGGTAAAATGCAAAAGGACACAATAACTAAGTTCAATTGCAATAGCCTATGGGAACAGGCAGCAAAGAGGCAGCGGACTGACACTTAATAAAACTATGTAAGGCCACTCCCCTCTATTTCCTCAGCCCACAGGAACCTAACATCAGACAACATCAAACACCAACATTAGCAAACTGTTGTGATTAAATTGGCTGGCTCCTTTAAGCAGAGTTCCAGAGGAAAAGAGCAGGTTCCCTTGTGTTAGACAACACTTAAACACTTGTGACACTAAGGAGAGGCTAAAAGGGGTTAATAGCAACCCTGCAGAATCCAACAAAATCTTCAGCTAGCATTTAAAGTGATGATATTGATGTTAGAGCAAAGCAACTTTAACTGGTACGTGATTGGCCCCTTTAAGAATGCAGAATTTTTCTGTGTAACCTAAACACAATGTAGACTGTTTCACCAGTATTGTATCCAGTAGAATAAGTATCAGGAATGTGAGCAAAGTGTCTATGGTATTAATGGGCAGGTGCCCGCTCACCCGCAGCACAACAGATGTTGCTTGTAGCACTGCAGATGATGATGAAGACTCTTTCTGGAACTCCCTCTGGGTCCTGGCTCAAGGGATGACATCTGACCTCCGTCACACCGCGCCGCGGCCTACCCAGATCTGAAGTGCAGGATCAGGAACAGCCTCTGGACTGTAGTAGATAGGAAGCGATGCTGTCCGCAGATGTCCCTCTATTTACAGCTGTAGATAGCTCTCTCCTATGTAGACCACGATTTGGCCGCAGCTCACACTGGCACAGAGCTCCTGCTGGCAGATCCAAGCCGACGTCCCAAAAGAATGAGCCAGCCTTTTTATATCCTCTCCCAGCATTCTGTTCTTCTCTCCTCAGCAATCTGGTAGTGGTAGTTCAGGCCAGTCCTGTTGAAATTGAAACCCCAGTATTCTGAACTACACATCCCACAATGCTTTGCTCTGCTCTAAATTCTGTTTTTAGGAAATTACGCATGGAATGAAAGCCAACACTAGAGGGGGACAGCCCCACATTAATAGCACTACACACTGTCTCTGAATTACAGGCACAATAGCCAGCTCCTGGCTACACAAAAGCTAAGGAAGCCCTGTCAGTTAACACTGTCCCCTCCCCATTGATGGAGTTGGAAATGTCACATTTGGCCCACATTTGCAAAATTTGATTTAAACTGTTTATGACCATATCTATGGAATGGTAAGTGTACCCTGTAACAGATTTGGCCATCTCTAATGGGGCCTACACATTTAATGATAATCGGAGGGAAAAGTCAGCATTCGTAACGATCATAGGATTTTTTTATACAGTGTATACACAAGTTTCAAGAGCCAATTCAGACCTTCCAAAAGAAAATTAGTGAAGGAGCAAGCTGTAAAATTATTCTCGTTACTCAACAGAACTTACGATTTTTGTGTAATTGTGTACTGGTTTCCTACATTAAAGCATCACATGAGAAATATTGAGCATGATCTCAAAACGAAAAAATTACAACCCAGAAGAAAATGCAGCCATTCGTAACCACGAAAGAAATATCATAGGCATTATACTACTAATGTATAAAAATATGTATATGACAACATGTATGACACAATGGGGGTTATTTACAAAAGGCAACTCCACTTTGTACTGCAAGTGCACTTGGAAGTGCAGTCGCTCTAAATCTAAGGGGTAAATCTGAAATGAGTGGAAGCTCTGCTGATTTTATCATCCAATCATGTGCAAGCTAAAATGCTGTTTTTTTATTTTCCTTGCATGTCCCCCTCGGATCTACAGCGACTTTACTTCCAAGTGTACTTGCAATGCAAACTGGATTTTCCTTTAGTAAATAACCCCCAATGTCCTTTGATTAATTGTGATGAAAGTTATGCAGCAACATGTTAGTCTTCTTGTTTTTGTCATCCTACGAAGCAGTATGGAGCAGAAAATAGATTGTTGTTCTCAAATTGTGTCTCGCCTGCGTTGCTTCCAAGCTCTACCTTCATTTGCCATAAAAGTTCTATGGCCGTACTGTTCTCTATTTGTACTTACAGTAAAGCCGGACATAGATGGTTTGAATCTTGGCCGGTTCAGCAGGGATCAGCCGAGATTCAAACCAGCTATGGGCAGGAAGATTGTGTACCCAAGTCGATCGACTTGGGTACAGACAGCTTGTCAGATTTTTCATGTGATTATTGCCTGCGGCTATAGCCTCTACCAATAATCACTGTGAGTTCTCCTGGTAGGGATGGTTCTTCCCGCCGCCACCAGGATAGCAAAATAACTTCATGGGAGGGATTCCCCCATCAACCCTGATTGTGTTGATTGAATTTCCTTCCTGTAACCTGTGGTTGGAGAAAAGAAAATTGCACCATCTATGGCCAGCTTAAACCTTTAATAAAAGGACTGAAACAGAAAAAAAGTTGAAGGGTCCTCAGTTATAAAAGGCATATATGTTGATTTGGACACAAATGATGCTAAAATTATTCACTCACCAGTAATATTGACAGTTTGATTTTTTACACGTTAATCTTCTTTGTATTAACCACTTCAGCCCCAGAAGTATTTACCTACTTCCTGGCCAGGCCATTTTTTGCGATACGGCACTGCGTCGCTTTAACTGACAACTGCGTGACGCTGTACCCAAACAAAATTGATGTCTTTTTTTCCCACAAATAGAGCTTTCTTTTGGTGGTTTTTGATCACCTCTGCGGTTATTTTTTGCGCTATAAACAAAAAAAGGACAGACAATTTTGAAAAAAAAATTAATTTTTTATTTTTTACTTTCTGTTATAAAACATTTCCAAAAAAAAATGTAAAAAAAATTGTTTATTCATCAGTTTAGGCCGATATATATTCTGCTACATATTTTTGGTTAAAAAAAAAAATCGCAATAATCGTATATTGTTTGGTTTGAGCAAAAGTTATCGCGTCTACAAAATAGAGGATAGATTTATGGCATTTTAATTTTTTTAAGTTTTTTTTTTACTAGTAGTGGCGGTGATCAGTGATTTTTAGCGGGTTCACGAGCCGACGTACACTTACGGTGATTTGCTGGAATGAGCCAACCTGCCGCAGTATAATGATGGCAAGTTAATAAGGTTTATTCAGAATACAGTGCCTTAAAAAAGTATTCATACCCCTTGATATTTTCCACCTTTTGTCATGTTACAACCAAAAATTTAAGTGTATTTTATTGAGATTTTGTGCGATAGACCAACACAAAGTGGCACATAATTGTGTAGGGGGAGGAAAATTATAAATGTTTTCGAAATTAAAAAAAAAAAAAATATCTGAAAAATGTGGCGTGCATTTGTATTCAGCCTCCTTTACTCTGATACCCCTAACTAAAATCCAGTGGAACCAATTGCCTTCAAAAGTCACCTAATTAGTAAAGTCCACCTGTGTGTAATTTAATCTCAATATAAATACAGCTGTTCTGTGAAGCCCTCAGAGGTTTGTTAGAGAACCTTGGTGAACAAACAGCATCACAAGGCCAAGAAACACACCAGAAACGTAATGGATAAAGTTGTGGAGAAGTATAAAGCAGAGTTAGGTTATAAAAAAATATCCCAAGCTTTGAAGATCTCACAGACCACTGTTCAATCCATCATCCAAAAATGGAAAGAGTATGGCACAACTGCAAACCTATCAAGACATGGCCGTCCACCTAAACTGACAGGCTGGGCAAGGAGAGCGTTAATCAGAGAAGCAGCCAAGAGGCCCATGGTAACTCTGAAGGAGCTACAGAGATCCACAGCTCAGATGGGAGAATCTGTCCTCCGGACAACTATTAGTCGTGCACTCTACAAATCTTACCATTACAGAAGTGTGGCAAAAAGAAAGCCATTGTTGAAAGAAAGCAATAAGATGTCTTATTTGCAGTTTGCGAGAATCCATGTGGGGGAAACAGCAAATATGTGGAAGAAGGTACTGTGGTCAGATGAAACCAAAATTTTACTTTTTGGCCTAAAAGCAAAACACTTTGCGGCGGAAAACTAATGTGTGGCAGAAAACTAACACATCAACCTGAACACACCATCCCCACCGTGATGCATGGTGGTGGCAGCATCATGTTGTGGGGATGCTTTTCTTTAGCAGGGACAGGGAAGCTGGTCAGAGTTGATGCGAACATGGATGGAGCCAAATACAGGGCAATCTTAGAAGAAACCTGTTAGAGTCTGCAAAAGACTTGAGACTGGGATGGAGGTTCACCTTCCAGCAGAACAACGACCCTAAACATACAGCCAGAGCTACAATGAAATGGTTTAGTTTAAAACATATTCATGTGTTAGAATGACCCAGTCAAAGTCCAGACCTAAATACAAATGACAATCTGTGGCAAGACTTTAAAATTAGATAAAAATGAAAATTTGGGACTTTATATGAGGCAATGTCCTAGTCATATGCCTCCATCCCTGTGAATATGAACAAAAGGGGATATACTTTACTATATATGAAGTATGTGAAAAACAATGAGTTGGTAAATAAAACATTTTTTGATACATATAATATATATAATCCTTACATTGGTCTGCATCAAGGTACAATTATACATAATAGTAATAGTATTAAAATAAAATTCATACACATATTACAAAATAATACCTAGGTGACATGTATTCTCTCTAATTCCTGTCATTGTTGTTGGATAAAGATCATAAAAATATAAAAACTGCATGATTGTAAGGAATTCATGTAAAGATCCTGGAACACATGATACATATAGAAAAGCTCCATAAAAAAACCTGTAAAAAGCATGAAAAATATTGAATACGACATCTGATATCTCAATGCGTTTCGTGGCTTATAGCCACTCCCAGGAGCAAGCACGTGGTAAATATCTGCAATAAATCACATGGATTCCTAAATGGCCTAGCATGGTAAAGGATATCAAATATGAAAACAAAACTGGTAAAAGGGACCCTTATATTACTTACAAAATATATTGATATGTTGGTGGTATGGTGCTAAGAGTTGTATGCCCCCTGGAGGTATCATTTCTGGGAACTGAGGTAGTGTGTTCCGCGACAGGAAGCCAACATAAGCAATAGCCAAGGTGGATTTATATCCATAGAGTATTCCTCATGTGTAGTCAAATGATGATTAGCATCAGCTGTGAAGGGCTTCTGTGGAGAATACAGGGATATATTGTAATCCATAGTCTGTAACATAGCCCAGTATAAATTGGATTAGAATAAATAGAAATGTAAAATTAATATCCAGGGAGAAGCCCAACTCCAGTGAATTGGAAGATATAAAATTAAGATAAAGTGAGCAAAGTGACTAACCCACCTAGGGCCAGTGCCTAAATAGGGCTGCCGAAGACCACCCACCAATGTCATGCAAGCATACAAAGGGAGAAGGAGGCGCCATCACCTAAGCGGCTAATTTAAGCTGCCTGGCAATTGGCGCCAAAACCAGCTCCAGTGATGCTCGCAGATCCTTTACCATGCAAGACCATTTAGGAATCCATTTTATTCATTGCAGATACTTACCATGTGCTTGCTCCTGAGGAGTGGTTATAAGCCACGAAACGCGTCGAGCTATCAGATGTTGTGTTTAATATTTATCGTGCTTTTTGCAGGTTTTTTTATGGAACTTTTCTATATGTATCATGTGTTCCAGGACCTTTACATGAATTCATTACAATCATGCAATTTATATTTGTATCATGCAATTTATATTTGTATGATCTTTATATTTGTATGATCTTTATCCAACAACAATGACAGGAATTAAAGAGAATACAGGTCACCTAGGTATTATTTTGTAATATGTGTATGAATTTTATTTTATTTGATACTACTGCAAAGATTGCATATATTATATGTATCAACAAACATTTTTATTCACCCCCCCCCCCCTTTTTCCCTTTTGTGCATATTGACAGGGATGGAGTCATGTGACTAGGACATTGCCGCATATAAAGTCACAAACTTTTCTTTTTTATCTAACTAATCAGGGATGGAAGTGCGTGATTTTGCTTAGCTAAGTTTAGCTCTCAGTAGTAAATGTTCCTGTTCATTAGTTGGATCTATGTGGCTTCCCTCTTATTGCTTCCCTTTTTCTATACATAAGGGTTAATATGTCCAATGGGATGTTTGCCCCTCATTCTCGTTATGTAATGGATACTTCTTAACTATCCAGACTATACTATGTTTTGGTGGGTCGGGTGTTTTGTCTGATCCAGGAGCTGCAATGCGCACTGCGGGTTCCTCCTCCTCCTCTGCCTTTCCATGATGTCAGGAGGGGCGGGTGCACACACACTGCGCATCAATGTCATACCATTACACTGTAAGTGCGGCGTCACATTGCATGGCACCGTTACGCCGGCGTCTTAACATCTGCAAGCATCACTGGAGCTGGTTTTGGCACCAGTTGCCGGGCGGCTTCAGTTAACTGCTTAGGTGATGGCGCCTCCTTCTCCCTTTGCACACTTGTGTGACGTTGGTAGGTGGTCTGCTGCAGCGCCTATTTAAGCACTGGCCCTAGGTGGTTTAGTCGCTTGGTCACTTTATCTTTATATGGGACACCATACACTACCCTGGACCTCGGTCTTCACATCATTCTAGTATCTGGTATCACTTCGAATCACTGTTGTTACTCTAGGTCTGTCATTCCTTTCGTTTCCTCCCTGGTTCATTCAGGCTCCCTTTGATGGTTCATCTTTTTATTTCTTTACACTTCAATTCCTTCACTTTCCAATTCCCTGGAGTTGGGCTTCTCCCTGGATATTAGTTTTACACTTCTGTTTATTCTAAACCCATTTATACTGGGTTATGTTACACACTATGGATTACAATATACCCCTGTGTTCTCCACAGAAGCCTTTCACAGATAGTGTTAATCAGCATTTAACTACACACGAGGAATACTCTATGGATACACATCCATCTTGGCTATTGCTTGTGTTGGCTTTCTGTCGCAGAACACACTATCTCAGTTCCCGGAAATGATACCTCCAAGGGGCATGCAACTCTTAGGACCATACCACCAACATATCAATATTGGTCTGTATCAAGGTACAATTATACATAATAGTAATAGTATTAAATAAAATAAAATTCATACACATATTACAAAATAATACCTAGGTGACCTGTATTCTCTCTAATTCCTGTCGTTGTTGGATAAAGATCATAAAAATATAATTTGCATGATTGTAACAAATTAATGTAAAGGTCCTGGAACACATGATACATATAGAAAAGTTCCATAAAAAAAAACTGCAAAAAGCATGATAAATATTAAACACAACATCTGATAGCTCGACCCGTTTCGTGGCTTATAACCACTCCTCAGGAACAAGCACATGGTAAGTATCTGCAATAAATTACATGGATTCCCAAATGGTCTTGCATGGTAAAGGATCTGCGAGCATCACTGGAGTTGGTTTTGGCGCCAATTGCCAGGCGGCTTAAATTAGCCGCTTAGGTAATGTTGCCTCCTTCTCCCTTTGTATGATTGCATGACATTGGTGGGTGGTCTGCGGCAGCGCCTATTTAGGCACTGGCCCTAGGTGGTTTAGTCACTTTGCTCACTTTATCTTTATTTTATATGGATACACATCCATCTTAGCTATTGCTTGTGTTGGCTTTCTGTCGCGGAACACACTAGTTCCCAGAAATGATACCTCCAGGGACCCTTTTACCATTTTTGTTTTCATATTTTATATCCTTTACCATGCTAGGCCATTTAGGAATCCATGTGATTTATTGCAGATGCTCACGTGCTTGCTCCTGAGGAGTGGCTATAAGCCATGAAACACGTTGAGTTATCAGATGCCACGTTCAATATTTTTCATGCTTTTTACAGGTTTTTTTATGGAGCTTTTTTATATGTATCATGTGTTCCAGGATCTTTACATGAATTCTTTACAATCATACAATTTATATTTTTATGATCTTTATCCAACAACAATGACAAGAACTACAGGTCACCTAGGTATTATTTTGTAATACAATTCATACAATATTTTATTTAATACTATTACTATTGTGTACAATTTGTACCTTGATACAGACCAAAGTAAGGATTGTACTGTATATATTATATGTATCAATAAATATTTTAATTTACCAACTCATTGTTTTGCAACAACGTACTTCATTTAAAGTCCCCCCCCCTTTCCCCTTGGTTCAAGACTTGAAAATTGCTGTTAATCCAATCGGACAGAGCTTGAGCTATTTTGCAAAGAAGAATGGGCAAAAATGTCACTCTCTAGATGTACAGAGCTGGTAGAGACATCCCCAAAAAGACTTGCAGCTGTAGTTGCAGTGAAAGGTGGTTCTACAAAGTATTGACTCAGGGGGGCTGAATACAAATGCATGCCACACATATTTATTTGTAAAAAATTTTGAAAACCATTTATCATCTTCCTTCCATTTCACAATTATGTACCGCTTTGTGTTGGCCAACCATATAAAATCCCAATAAATAACATTTATGTTTTTGGTTGTAACATGAAAAAATGTGGAAAATTTCAAGGGGTATGAATACTTTTTCAAGGCACTGTATGTGAAGTGTTCTAAGTAAGCCTTTTTCAACCATGGTGCATTGAGGTTTCTTCAGGGGTGCCTTGGCAAAATGCCTAAAAATTGATCAATAATTTTTCACAAGCTACCGTAGCAGGTGGATGAAGCCTGCCTTTTAGTTACACGAAGCCACGGATTTTCATTATGCACCATTACGACTTTATAGACAGTGGCATCCTAACAACCACTGATGTCATCAGTTAATAAGGAGAATGTCTGTCTCCTCTATAGCAACCTTGTTTGACCCTCCTGTGCTCCTCTCTCTCAGCACTGGGGTGAGATTAGCTGACTGATGGAGAGAAATTGAGGGAGAAGAGAAACATTGGAATACTAGTCCGTACCATTGTGCAAAAGTGTATTTGCTTTGGAAGAACAAATCATCTCTAGCGTGTGGATGTTGCTGCAATCATTTAAAGGGTGCCTCCACTGAAAAAAGGTTGAGAAACACTGTTCTAAGTTATAAAAAAATACAGTACTGTGTAAATTTTTTAGGCAGGTGTGAAGAAATAATGTAAAGTAAGGATGCTTTCAAAAATATATATTTTACTTGTTTATTTTTCTCAATTTAAAAAATGCAGAGTGACCGAACAGAAGAATAATGTAAAGTAAACCAATATTTGAATAAGTAAAAAGTATTGAGCTGGCTACGTCTAAGGCTGTTGCCGAAACACGTCAGCTGTTTTGATTGTCACTTTTTGTAACCAACCATTAAAATTGCTATATGCACTACAGAGTTGCCAGCTCAATCCTTTTACATGTTTCTGCTGTAGTGTGTAAGGACACACTGAGCCTGAGCACCTGAAAGAGGATCTTGCAAATTGGACTGGGAGTTCCCCACTGTGTGCGCTGTCTCTCTTCAAACTTACCCAATATTTGAATATCCTTTGGATTCAAAACCGCATCAATGCTTTTAGTTAACCTTAAACACAGTTTTTGAAGAAAATCAGTAATAGCAATACGTTTACATTTTCACATTTGTTTTTAAATTTGATTTGAATTCAGATTTCGGTATAATTTATCTCAGATTTGTTTAAATGTATTCCCGTTGTGATTTGGAAGTTCGGATACAGCTGAATTTCTGAATATCGAAAAATTTGTTTGAATTTAAACGAAACAAACTTCCCGTCTACTTGTTATGCTTTTAGGTCATAGTAACGTTTTTAGTGTAGGCATAAGGGGAAAAGCCCAGCCTATGTTACATTTTCAAACAACTTTGATTGTATTTGATACATTTAGAGAGGTTGTAAACTCCCTGTGTAAGTTGTACCTGTTGGTAAGCCTAGAATAAGGCTTACCTATAGGTACTGTAAATATCTCCTAAACGTGGGCCATTTAGGAGATATTTACTGTTTACTGTACCGATGATGTCATTGGCGCATGCGCTCTGAAGGAAAGGCCGCCCTTGCCGTTTCTTCAGGAGTGTGTCCCTGACATCACTTGGCTCTGGCTAGTCACACAGCCGGATTCCATGGTCCGGAAGGAAGACTGGTGAAGATGGATGTGGCCTACAGTGGGGACGAGGCGGCTTCGTTTGCAGGTAAGTGTCACACAATGTGCTAGTATGCGATGCATACTAGCATATTATGCCTTTACTTTGCAGGGAAGAAGAAAGGAAGAAAAACCCACCAGGATTTACTTCTTCTTTAATAAAAGTAAATTCATAAGGAAATATCCTTTAGTGGTTCTGAAGGACCTGATCATGCCTTCATGAATTACCAACTCAAATGTAAAAAAGATTCTGTCTGGGTATGCATTTTGAAATAAATAAGATGGTATTGAGGCTTTGGGAGCTTGTTTCACACGATTATGAACATTTTATTTTTAGAGAACAAGAACTTTCAGGTACTACTGTATATGTAGAAGTGAGCCTGATTTTGCACTTTCCAGCTTTAGTAAATAAACCCCATTGTGTACTTAAAAGTGGGGTATGCCTGTATTTACTTTACACTAACAGTCATTTCATTACTATAACATAATTACTGTATATTGATTTTTGTCCAGGTTTATGTTCCAATGTTGTCCCCATGTACCTCGGAGAAATGTCTCCTAAAAATCTTCGAGGAGGTATCGGAGTGATGCCTCAGCTGTTGATTACCGTTGGTATTCTTATTGCACAGATTTTCGGGATCCGATTCATCCTTGGAAATACAAAAGGTATATTATTGTAATATTTGTAAAACTACATAAAGTAAATAATCCAAACTTTCTCAGCAATCAGCCCTACTAGTCGACAAAGAGTTATATTAGACAGGCAACTAAACTAATAAAAGAAATGGAAATGTTTACAGTATGTCAAGAAGTTTACAAATTTACCAAGAATGAGGTATGTTCATCCTAAGGACAGTACAAAGAACAAGGGGATATACAATTATTTGCTAATGGAGTAGAATGTTACTATGAGTTAAGAAAGATTTATTTACAGTAAGAACGTGTAAGAGGGGCCAGATGTTTGGTACCCAAAGTGGAGTAAATGCACATGAAGGCCAAGGAACACAGTTCAAAGCTCCATTAAGGTGGCAACAGGGCCTGAAAATCAAACTCGAACCCAACAAAAGTACCTTACAGAAGGACTCGCAGTGCACAGTTTCAATACTGTAGAAGACACGGTAGCAGGTTTGCAATACCCGACAGCATCTGACAAAGGAGGTGACCGGTAGTTGGTGTTTGGTAGACTGGTAGACACCCCGAGAGGCAGAAGAAAAGATATTTAAGGCAACAGCTCAGGCATAAGGTCCCTGCACTGTCCATCCTCCACTGAAACATTTTCACTCATCAGAGGGTTCCTGTCCCTGACCTAGCCACTTTGCAAATGTGCGCCAACTGCAGTGGAACAGTGCGAGTTATTAGCACTGCCTTCACTAAAGATAACCACCAAGGTCAATCAGCACAGTAGCATCCAATTTAGATGGCTGCTCCCCTGATGAGGCCAAGGATGCTTCAGAGGGACAAGAGTTAATCTCCTTCTCCATCCTCTCTGCATATTGGCTGATGTAATAGCGCAACCTGTGCAGGAAGGATGACCTACGTTCCTCTCCACTTTGACAGATGCTGTCCTCGGCATCAGGCAATTAACAAGCATAGCACCTTCTACCTAGGTAGGTGCTAGAAGTGAGGATTTTTGTAGTATAGGTAAATTAAGGCAGGCCTAGCTATAAGGTAGGTCTGTTTGTTTTGATCTGTGTGGGCTGGGAGTGGCTCAGAGCAGCATTTGTGACTCACAGACAGCATATCTCCATTGTCACCTCCCTCTTCCTTCTGGAGGATTCTAGAAGAAGAGGATGGGAAGAGAGGTGGAGCTGTCTGGGGTGTCTCAGGGAGCCCTGGCAAATTCCCAACTAGGACTGGCAGGGGGCAGGCCTCCTTGAAATACCCAGGGTCAGCATAACTGGGGAGGAGTTGTCGGGTGGAAGAACTGGAGATGGAGTACTAGGCTGTCATGGCCTTTGAAGGAAGCTCCCCAGTCTGGGGAGGGGGGGTGACCTTTGGCCTGGGACTTGGGTGTAGGACGGAGCCCTTTAAGAAAGCATGAAGGATCTGGACAGGAGGCACAGAAGGAGTCAGAGGACAGCAGGAGCTAGTACTGCCGAGCAAGTCTTCAGGAGGGAACCACTGGTTGCAGCCAGGAGGGCTGGTGAGTGACATTTGCAGTCGGGAGGACTGGAGAGGCATGCCAGAGAGGACTGAGAGGAAACAATCAGAGCTGGGTGTGGAGCCAGTCAAGGGCAGTGAACATGGGCAGCTGCAGCCAGGAGGGCTGGCAGGGCCTGAAGAGGACTGACTGGGAGCAGTAGTCCACCAGATGGACGGCTAGCACTAACATGACTTACATATTTTCTGCTACACTATAGGGACCCGCGAGCCCTGCCTGCAAAAGGCAGTTCCCAAGGCCTGGCTGAGTCAGTGTCAGGCCTAACCATGTGCTAGCTGCTCCTAGAGAGAGAGCAATAGTCTGCAAGCAAGAGTTGTGCAGGAGGAGTCTGAAGGAGTGTACAAACAGTGTATATAGTCATCCCTAGCAATTTTGCTGTTATTCTACTGGAAATCCCATATTTCCTATACCCCATCCAAGTTAAATTCCCTCAATAAAATAACAAAAGCAAAGCAAATGGACTGTTCATTGTCTTGGAGTGTCTGGCAGGGTGACAGGTGAGCCACATCACTTAGCAGCCCCTACGGGGGTACTGCTACGAAAATAAGGATAACAGAAAACAACATTTTCACAAGGCAAAAAAAAATGACAGTGATAACAGGCAACTTTATACAACATAGTCAGAATACTTTGCCAGCCACTGCATTTGATTAGACCGGATAAGGCATGCGACAGGCCCGCAGGACAGGCGACTGGAGGACCACAATTTGCAGAATGTCCTGTTCAGAAATGCGAGCTTGATGGTAAAACACTAATCTTGAATTTCCAGCCAGCCCCAAAGTCGTGGCAGAACCCTAGACATGTCCGGTAACCCTTGATATTCCCAGGAAGTCGACTTCCACTGCCAAGAGAGGAATTGCTGTTTTAATTGCTCTTGATAATTGCAAGAGAATCCGGCAGGCTGGTTGTACTAAAGCTGATCTTTCGATCAACTGGGTACATTCAGCCTGCCCATTAACAGTTCGAATCTCAGCCGGTTCCTGCTGAACCGGCTGAGATTCGAACCATGTATGGCCAGCCTAAGTATCATTGACTCAGGTCCATATCTTCAATGGGTTCCTCCACTGGAAAACGAGAGAGGGTGCCAGCATGGCTATTACATTGCCCTGGCTTGTAGTGTATCTTGTAATTAAAATGCTCCAGCCATGCAACCCATCTTTGTTCAAGGGCCCCTAATTTTGCAGACTCCAAGTAGGCAAAGGGATTGTCTGTATAGACCTTGATTTCAGCCCCAGCTAGATAAATGGCAGACTTTTTAATGATAGCCCATAGGAGGGCTAAGAGGTTTAGTTCAAAGGAGCTGTAGTTATGGGGGTTTCACTTGGAGGGTTGGAGGCTGTGACTTGCATAAACTATCAACACTGACGAGAACACCGCCCCAGGTGAGCACATTATCCATCCACAGCATAGCCAAGGTTTAGGTGAAGGTGCTAGCACAGCTCATCTGCAGATGCACAATAAAAAGAAATTGTAATTTGCTGCAACACTTCACATTTATTGATCCTTCATGCAAAAGACATAACTGACAGTGCGGGGTACAGTAAAAGTTGACACATTTCTTATGCTTACTCGTAACTCCCTACATAGTATGAGTCAACTTTTACTGTACCCCCCATGAAGGCTCAATAAAGGTGAATTGTTGCAGTAAATTCTGGCTTTCTTTTGATTTTGCATAAGCAATCACTTGTTCACATCCACCTTGCTCTTGTGCGAGCATGGTGCCTGGGCCTTGCCGGCTCTTATCTGTATTTACCCGGAAGGGCTTTGAATAGCTTGCCTAGGCCAAGGGGGGAGCAGACATCAAGCCCCGTTTCAGGGCGTCAAAAGGTGGTTCGTGCCATTGGGCCTGAATAGAAGGGGAGAGACCCCCCTTATGAGGGGTGCCATGAATTGGCTGGACTTAGGGATAGGCCATCTGTATTACCTTACTAATACTAAGAAGGAACACTGAGTGTCTTTGGGGCATGCCAGTCTTGTACTGATTGAACTTTGGTTGGATCGGTGGAGATCCTTGTCACAGACTTGGGAGGCTTTTGGACTTGTTGCTGGCACTCTGTTCCCTTGATTCCAGCAGATCCTTGAGTGTGCTTAGCTTAAGGCTGGAGTAGCAAAGCTCCATCCGACAAGGTCCAGGTGGTAGTTTGGATGTTCCAGGTAAAAGGAAGCATACCACCGCTGCCAACCAAATGTGACAGACTCCGGACACCCTAACTGGGCATCTCTGCCAAGAAGCTTCTTCCCAAGCTCTGGAACACAAGACCCGTGAATCTGGCTATAGTTATCCCAAGAACTGGGCAACACCAGTTTTGGAGTAAACCAGAATAAGAACTATTTAAACAATACAGGCTTTTATACACCCCAGGAGGACATTCCCCCATTCTGATCATATTAGCCTAACAATACAAAACTGCACACAGGAATATAATTACAACAACTGACATATACTATAAACATTATGTTAATTAGACACCTGGGTGACTCAGATATCTCATTGCAGGTCAGACTTGCTGGCTCCAAGCTCAGAAGGTACAATACACAGTAACATAAGTATAAACACAGAACACCTTCAGACAATAGCAGGAGACCTGGTAGGACCATTACCCCGACCCAGTCCCTCCGGGAAGATATATATTTTGATGGTGGTAGATTATGCTACTCATTAACCGGAGGCAATTCCCCTGACAAACATACATGCAGAGACAGTGGTGGAGGCCCTGCTTCAAATCTTTGCTAGAGTGGGTTTTCCTCAAGAGATAATCTCAGACCAAGGGGCGCAGTTTACTGTGGACCTAACCCAAAAGTTGTGGAAGCTCTGTGGAATTAAGCCCATACAGATCTCTCCCTACCACCCCCAGACTAACCGACTATGTGAACGGTTCAATGGAATGCTGAAGCAATTACTGCGGACGTTCGCAACTTCTCACCGTGATTGGGAGAAATTTCTGCCGCACCTCCTGTTTGCCTACCGGGAAGTGCCACAGGAATCTACGGGGTTCTCCCTATTTGAGTTATTGTATGGGAGACGGGTGAGAGGGCCACTAGATCTACTTAGAGCCCATTGGGAAGGAGGTGTATGGGCTGAGGAGACCTCGTTGGTAGGATACAACTAGCACTCCGGGATAGGCTGAAGGAACTCACGGACACTGTATGGGAGAACCTTTAGACCGCGCAGGGGCAGCAGAAGCGGTGGTATGATCGTACCGCCCGGAATCCCACCTTGGCTGTAGGGCAGAAAGTTCTTGCCCTCAAGCCTCCCAAGTCCATGACAATCTTCTCCGGCTTCAAAAACATGCCCCGAATCTTCTGCAACATCAGGCAGCACTTAATACCTCCTGTCTTCATCGGCCCGCAGTGCAGGCCGCGTCTCCCTGCAGAGACGCGGCACCAGGCCTTGTCTCTGCACAGAGACGCGGCCCAGCGCCTGGGTCTCTCTGCAGCGGATTCCCGCCCTTAGAAAACTGGGCCAATGCCCACTTGACTGTAGTCATTTCTTCCTGCGTGGATGCGCGTGCATGGCTGTTTGTAGAACTGACAACGGCGAAGGGGCTAAAGCCTCCTCTCCAAAGTATAAAGGCTCACTTTTCTTTGTCACCCCAACAGTGGCTTCCTCGTCCTCTTGTTCTTGGGCAACCCCTTCCACCACTACATCACTGAAAGTGAGGCAGGGTTGAGACCTCATTCATTCCTTGCAGGGCCCTCTCGATGGGGCCGGCACTCACCCCTACAATAAACGGGTCCCATTGCAACTTGTCTGGATCACCTATGTTGGCACACCCTTGTAGGTCCTTCTTTTCTAACTGTTTCCATAACTTTTGGAGAGCTACAGAAAAATTAGTTAGGCTCTAGCCATTGTTGTCTGCAGATGAAAAACCTGTCTTAGGTCAGTCAAGGTCACATTTTTCAACAATAAGTCTTCTAGCTGTGCCGTGATTGTCTCTAAGCTTACAAGTTTATGCTCTGAAAGCACCATAGGCAGGGCTTTTTTTCAGGGGGAACTTGATGGAACTCAGTTCCACCACCTCTGGCTCAGACCCTTTGGTGCCTGCTCACCACAATCACTTGTAAACACAGAAGTCTGGTTTCTGTGTTTACAAGTGACAGCTCTGCACTCTGTATGTAATGCAATCCTGGTATTTAATACCCCTTTAAGACCCTCCTATTGTTTTTGTGAAATTTGACTGAACACACCCACTATTTGATGTGATTTGGAGGGTGTGTGTAGGGGGAGGGGTTTTGTGGGGCCGTGGTTAAGTTCCAGCACCTATTGTTTGAGAAAAAAGCCCTGACCATAGGTAACAGAACCTGAATATTATGGCTGAACCCAGTATGGCAGTACCTTACAGAAGGACTCATAGTACAAAGTCTCAATACTGTAGAAGACATGCTAGCAGGTTTGCAATACCTGACAGCATCTGAAAAATTAGGTGACTGACAGGTGGTGTGGCGACAAAGGCACCTAGAGAGGCAGAAGAAAGAATGTCCAAGGTAGCAGCTCAGGCATAAGGTCCTTGAACTGTTCAGAAACCTTTCCCTATGCTAGGCACACTGTCCTTCACCAGCGGGTTCCTGTCTCTGACATAGCCACTTCACTCAATTTTTTTATTGCAAGGCTCCAGAATTGGGAACAAGTGTGAATAGTTTAGCCAGCCAGCATTTTAGGCCCTAGAGCAGCCATTTTATCCTAGGGAGCCTCCAGTGCTTGCTAGGGGTTGCTCGAGCTGTTACTGATTGACCACCCATTTGATGATGTGTGCACAGTTCCAGGGCTAGTGCAATTTGACAGCCAACTGCATGACATAAGTGATCTTTTTTTCACTTAACGTATTCTTCAAAATTTTAACTACCTCTTCCTGAACACTGACACTAAAATATCCTCTAAATTAAACCCTTAACACTAAATCATCTTAACACTGAATTTAACCCCTAAAGTGAGTCTAACGCCCTGTACACACGATCGGACATTGATCAGACATTCCGACAACAAAATCCATCTGATTTTTTCTGACGGATTTTGGGCCAAACTTGTCTTGCATACACACGGTCGCACGAAGTTGTCGGAAAATCTGATCGTTTTGAAAGCGGTGACGTTAAACACGTACGTCGGGACTATAAACGGGGCAGTAGCCAATAGTTTACATCTTAATTTATTCTGAGCATGCATGGCACTTTGTGCGTCGGATTTGTGTACACACAATCGGAATTTAAACGATCGGATTTTGTTGTCGAAAATTTTTTTTATCCTGCTCTCAAATTTTGTGTGTCGAAAACTCCGACGGAAAAAGTCAGATGGAGCCCACACACGATTGGAATTTCCGCCAACACAATCCGATCGCACTTTTTCCCTCGGAAAATCCGACCGTGTGTACAGGGCATAACACTAACCTAACCCCTAACCTAAGCCCCAATACTACCCTGGTGGCCTTCTGCACTTATAGCAAGCAGTCCTGCGCCAGAAACATGCAGTTTCAACCAAACGTGTTCCAGGAATCTGCACCCTTAGGGCAGTTTTACACTGCCGTACGGCAATTTGGCCAAAGTGTGGGTGCAGCGCAGTGTACCCCCAGTTTTTGTGTGGGCTACCTGTGGTTTCCCATAGACCTATATTATATCCTGCGTTTTTGGTGCATTTTCTGAAAGCTCACCAAAAGTCCTGCATGCTACATCTGCTGCACCAAAAATATGGGATACCATATAATAGAAGTCTATGGAAAACTGTGGGTAATACACCTGAAAACTGTGGGTACACTACGCTGCACCTGTGCTTGGGCCAAACCGGAGCACAGCAGTGTGAAAGAGCTCTTGCATAACTAATTTACACTCAGGGGTTGGCATTTTACACACTGGCTTTATAGCAGACATTTTCACTTTGCTAGATTTTATATTTTTCTTTAAAGGGGGACCCTAGCTCTCAAGAATATATTATATATTGGCTTTGTGTATACATATACAGTATGTAACAAAAGTGAGTACACCCCTCACATTTTTGTAAGTATTTTATTATATCTTTTCATGTGACAACACTGAAGAAATGACACTGCTACAATGTAAAGTAGTGAGTGTACAGCTTGTATAACAATATAAATTTGCTGTCCCCTCAAAATAACTCAACACACAGCCATTAATGCCTAAACCGCTGGCAACAAAAGTGAGTACACCCCTAAGTGAAAATGTCCACATTGGGCCCAAAATGTCAATATTATGTGTGGCCACCATTATTTTCCAGCACTGCCTTAACCCTCTTGGGCATGGAGTTCACCAGAGCTTCACAGGTTGCCACTGGAGTCCTCTTCCACTCCTCCATGACGACATCACGGAGCTGGTGGATGTTAGAGAACTTGTGCTCCTCCACCTTCCGTTTGAGGATGCCCCACAGATGCTCAATAGGGTTTAGGTCTAGAGACATGCTTGGCCGGTCCATCATTTTTACCCTCAGCTTCTTTAGCAAGGCAGTAGTCATCTTGGAGTTGTGTTTGGGGTCATTATCATGTTGGAATACTGCCCAGTGGCCCAGTCTCCGAAGGAATGGAATCATGCTCTGCTTCAGTATGTCACAGTACATGTTGGCATTCATGGTTCCCTCAATGAACTGTAGCTCCTCAGTGCTGGCAGCACTCATGCAGCCCCATGACACTCCCACCACCATATAAAAGGGAAAGGACCACCGCGCTATATAAATGCAGAAAATTAACACAATCAAGTAATAAAGTGACAAACAATTGAATGAAAAGCAAAAGCAGCCGCTAAAAGGTGAGATACACACACTAGAGACAATCGATAAATAAAGGAAGCAGCGCTGTGAATTAGGTTAATATAAATATGAGTGATTAAATAAAATACATTGAGTAAATAATTAGGATGGGTATTAACTAATAAAGTTCATGGTCAAATCATATAAATCAATAACAGTTCTAATCCATGATCAAACATCCAAGAGGTGAGGTAGATAAAGAACCAAAGGCAGGGGTCCCCGTCTGAGGCAGAATTGGAAGTAAGACTGGGTAAATCCTTCACCGCACCACTGTGATATGAATAAAATGCGCACTTACCAACCGGCAAGCTTAAGAAAGCTTGCGACCTTAACCCGGTCGGGGCCTTTCTTGGGATGGAGACACCACTAAGCCACTCCTTGGGCCGTAAGTAGCCCACTATCCACCACGCATAGACAAAGCCTGGATGTTGGGGATACTATACTCCTAACCAGGAGTTATTCTCACAGACAGTGCCCCAAAAGAAAAGGAAGAGCAACATAGCGTAATCCTGATTGGGTTTTTATTAAAAGAAAGAGTGTGACGAAACGTACGTCGGGCGTGCTGACGTGCTGACGTGCTGCATTTACCGTCTGCAGGACGGGTGTTCGTGTTTAGCCGGCCGGCTCTATATGCGTATTTGCATGCAACACATTGTAAGTGTATTTTTTAATTTCTTTTAATAAAAACCCAATCAGGATTACGCTATGTTGCTCTTCCTTTTCTTTTGGGGCACTGTCTGTGAGAACAACTCCTGGTTAGGAGTATAGTATCCCCAACATCCAGGCTTTGTCTATGCGTGGTGGATAGTGGGCTACTTACGGCCCAAGGAGTGGCTTAGTGGTGTCTCCATCCCAAGAAAGGCCCCGACCGGGTTAAGGTCGCAAGCTTTCTTAAGCTTGCCGGTTGGTAAGCGCGCATTTTATTCATATAACAGTGGTGCGGTGAAGGATTTACCCAGTCTTACTTCCAATTCTGCCTCAGACGGGGACCCCTGCCTTTGGTTCTTTATCTACCTCACCTCTTGGATGTTTGATCATGGATTAGAACTGTTATTGATTTATATGATTTGACCATGAACTTTATTAGTTAATACCCATCCTAATTATTTACTCAATGTATTTTATTTAATCACTCATATTTATATTAACCTAATTCACAGCGCTGCTTCCTTTATTTATCGATATACTCCCACCACCATGCTTGACTGTAGGCAAGTCACATTTGTCTTTGTACTTCTCACCTGGTTGCCGACACACACACTTGACACTATCTGAACCAAATAAGTTTATCTTGGTCTCATCAGACCACAGGACATGGTTCCAGTAATCCATGTCCTTAGTCTGCTTGTCTTCAGCAAACTGTTTGCTGGCTTTCTTGTGTATCATCTTTAGAAGAGGTTTCCTTCTGGAATGACAGCCATGCAGACCAATTTGATGCAGTGTGCGGCGTATGATCTGAGCACTGACAGGCTGACCCTCCACCCCTTCAACCTTTGCAGAAATGCTGGTAGCACTCATATGTCTTTTTTCCCAAAGGCAACCTCTTGATATGACGCTGAGCATGTGCACTCAGCTTTTTTGGTCGACCATGGTGAAGCCTGTTCTGAGTGGAACCTGTCCTGTTAAACCGCTGTATGGTCTTGGCCACCGTGCTGCAGCTAATTTTCAGTGTCTTGGCAATCTTCTTATAGCCTAGGCCATCTTTATGTAGAGCAACAATTCTTTTTTTCAGATCCTCAGAGAGTTCTTTGCCATGAGGTGCCATGTTGAACTTTCAGTGACCAGTATGAGAGCGTGAGAGCGGTAACACCAAATTAAACACACCTGCTCCCCAATCACACCTGTGACCTTGTAACACTAATGAGTCACATGACACCGGGGAGGGAAAATGGCTAATTGGGCCCAATTTGGACTTTTTCACTTAAAGGTGTACTCACTTTTGTTGCCAGCGGTTTAGACATTACTGGCTGTGTGTTGAGTTATTTTGAGGGGACAGCAAATTTACACTGTTTTACAAACTTTACATTGTAGCAAAGTTTCATTTCTTCAGTGTTGTCACATGAAAAGATATAATAAAATATTTTCAAAAATGTGAGGGGTGTACTCACATTTGTGAGATACTGTATATGTTTGTATGTAAAACTGTATATACATATACTGTATATATTATTCACTTTTCCTGTCGGTGGTCATAATGTTTTGGCTGATCGGTATATAATATAATATAAATATATATATTTACACATTTAGTTACAACTTTGTACTCACGATTCTCACACTCACAATCCTCATAGGTTGGCCCATACTGCTGGCTCTCACCGGAATTCCTGCTGTACTAGAGCTTATTTTACTGCCCTTTTTTCCTGAAAGTCCAAGATACACACTGCTGCACAAGGGTAATGAGGAAAAAGCCAGAAATGGTAAGCGTTGGCTAATGTAGAAAAATGTATTAACCCTTTCATGCCAAAATTTTTTTTGTAAAGCTTAGATGCATAGACCAAGTCTATCAGTGTCAGAATGTGTTAGTTAAAGTATAACTAAAGGCAAACCTTTTTCTTTAGTTTTGCATAGAGTGTAGAGCAATTGGAACCCCTGTCAGGTTTTTATTGCTGTGTGTGTGTCCCCATTAGGGATGTTCATCCTCTGCATTTGTCCTGTTTACCATTAGTAGTGAAAGTAAAAGAAAATCGCACATTTTTGATTGTCCCCAGGACAGTAATAGAGGGAAAATCTTCTCATCTGGACACTAGTTCTGGGGACCTGGGGGTCCCCAAGGGATTAACTTAATTTGCAGGTATTTCTTCTCACTTCCTGTTTTAGCTAAATGACAGGAAGTGAAGGTAAAAGGCACAGATGGCAAAAAATGAACCAACAAGAGGTATAACCTGCCCTTACGCTTTTAGAAATGAAAAAATAAAGTTTTACCCATGGTTCTACTTTAAATTGACAATAACTAATTAATTGTTTGACAGTAGGCATAAAAACTAGAGATGGCAAGGAATAACCACATACTTGGTTCTCTGTTGCAAGGATTATTAACACTCCCATATAAAGGTGCAAAATACATTTGGACTTAAAACGGTATATTACAGTCACAAAGGAGTTAACATATACATTTATAGAAACATGGAGATATAATCGCACTTAATGCAACTTTGGCAATGTTTCAAGCAAACACATTTTGTACGGATGAGTTTTAATACTCCTGTAAACCACACCGCACTGAAACTGCACCACGTGGAAAAGTAGAGGTATGAATTCCACCTTACAAAGAGCCCAAAGCAATCATTGTCTTAGAAAATGTAAGTAACTTTACCAGTTGCTGTCAGCTATGACATAAATTTGTATTCAGTCCTTTGAATAAAAATAGAGTACGCACAAAATAGATATTTTTTCCTTACAGTGACCCATCTCTCATCTTTCTGAGATGGAAAAAGAAACACATATTGTATACAAAATGTAACTAAAGGCAAAACTTTTTATTTTGGCTGCATAAAGGTAGGGTTAAAACCCTGTCAGATTTCATTTTTTTGCCATCTGTGTTCCATTTGAGAGATTTCCCTTCACATCCTGTCCTGTAACCAAAACAGGAAGTGATAGGAAATCCCTCCAAAATCAGGAAATCCCAGCATGTCCCACCAGGGTCACCAGAACTAGAACTACAGTGCTCCAAAGATGCGGCTTGCAGGACTTTTTAGACTGCTCTGCAAGTGCACCACTCCAGTGTGAAAGCCCTCGGGGCTTTCACACTGGAGTGCATTGAGCAGCTCTTTCGGGGCACTTTGCAGGCACTATTTTTAGCACTTTAGCGCCTGCAAAGTGCCTCAGTGTGAAAGGAGCCTTATAGTTAACCAGTGATTACTAGTTTTAGAACCCACACCTGTATCTTGTTCCTCTGAGAAAAAAAATGCATTGCATATGTCTCTTCTCACTAGAAGAGAAGTCTGAAGAAAAAAAGTCTGTTTAACAAAAAAATAAAGATAGATCAGGGCTTGATCTAGTTTAGTGTTATACCACTTATGTGTACACACGATCGGATTTGCCGACAACAAAATCCATGTTTTTTTTCCGACGGATGTTGGCTCAAACTTGTCTTGCATACACACGGTCACACAAATCTTGTCAGAAATTCCGAACGTCAAGAATGCGACGACGTACAACACGTACGATGAGCCGAGAAAAATTAAGTGCAATAGCCAGTGCGGCTCTTCTGCTTGATTCCGAGTATGCATGGAATTTTGTGCGTCGGAATTCTGTACACACGATCGGAATTTCCGACAATGGATTTTGTTGTGGGAAAATTTGAGATCCAGATCTCAAATTTTGTTTGGCGGAAATTCCGACGAAAAATATCCGATGGAGCCTACATGCGGTCACAATTTCCGACAACAAGCTCCCATCGAACATTTTCCGTCAGAAAATCCGATCGTGTGTACACGGCATTAGTGTGTTTAGGTAGGACAAATAAAGTCAAATGTGCACTATTTCCTCTAGGCTCTGCTATGGGCAAAAATAACAAATACAGTATGTGATATCCTTATGCATGTCAGAAGTAAGGAGTCAGGAGAATTTGTTTTAGTTTGTTTTTTTGGAAGTAAATCATGGAAATGGAAATAAATTGTTCACACAGTTAAAATTTTAAAAAATGACAGGTATTACTTAGGGCTGTGGAAATTAAAGATTAATTCCTTGATTAATCGTTAATTTTTTTGATCGATCAAAATTTTTTTGATCGGTAGGCTGCCTGCCCTGGGGCCGCTTTGGGCCAAGCTGTGGCTGCAGCTCAGCGCTCCGCTCCCTCCTCCTCCACTACATGTCATACACAGTCTGCGGGCATCTCCCGCTGTGTGTCTCTGAGCTGAGTGTGAAAACTTTGGCCGTGCTGTGAGAAAAGTCCCGCCCTCCTCCTAGATCAGCTTGTGTGATAGACGCAGTGTTCTGTCTATCACACGAGCTGATCTAGGAGGAGGGCGGGACTTTTCTCACAGCGCGGCTAAAGTTTTCACACTCAGCTCCGAGACACACAGCGGGAGATGCCCGCAGACTGTGTAATCCAGGCACAGGCACTGACTACAGTGAGGCTGCGATTATGGGTACAGTGAGGCTGCGATTATGGGCACAGTGAGGCTGCGATTATGGGCACGGTGAGACTGCATTATGGGCACGGTGAGACTGCATTATGGGCACGGTGAGGCTGCCATTATAGGCACGGCGAGGCTGCGATTATGAGCACTGTGAGACAGCATTATGGGCACGGTGAGACAGCATTATGGGCACGATGAAGCTGCCATTATAGGCACGGCAAAGCTGCAATTATGGGCACGGTGAGACAGCATTATGGGCACGGTGAGGCTGCGATTATGGGCACGGTGAGGCTGAGTATATGACGTGTGATGTCCTAGCCATGCCCTGCTATGTCCGGCTTCGGCCATTGCCATAACAACGGTGCTAAATCAGCTAAAAGTAGTAATAATTAATCGAAATGAGTCGATTAATCGATTTAAAAAAACGATTAATCGAACACGAAAATTTTAATCAGTAACAGCCCTAGTTTTACTACTTTGGGCCAGTCCCCATTTACAGTGGGGTAAATTATTATTTGATCCCCTGCAGATTTTGTAAGTTTGCCCACTTACAAGAAATGAAGGGTCTATAATTTTTATCATAGGTGTATTTTAAATGAGATTCTCTCTATCAACCAAAAATCCAGAAAAAAACACATAAAACAAATGACATAAATTAAGTTGTAGTTCAGTGAATAAAATAAGTATTTGATCCCCAAGCAAAACATGACTTAGGTAAGATGTTTCTTGTAGTTGGTAAACAGGTTTGCACACATCTCAGGAGGGATTTTGGTCCACTCTTCTTTACCGATCTTCTCTAAATCTGTAAGGTTTCTTGGCTGTCGCTTGGCATCTCGAAGTTTCAGCTCCTTCTATAAATGTTCTATAAGATTAGGTCTGGAGACTGGCTAGGCTACTCCATGACCTTAATGTGCTTCTTCTTGAGCCACTCCTTTGTTGCCTTGGCGGTATGTTTTGGGTCATTGTCATGCTGGAAGACCCATTCACGACCCATCTTCAGTGTTTTGGTTGAGGGAAGAAGGTTCTCATCCAAGATTTTACAATATATGGAACCATCCATTGGCCCCTCAATGTGGCAAAGTCAGCCTGTACGATTAGAAGAGAAACAGCCCCATCTCCTTGCTAGACTGCGGGGATGGTGTTCTTAGGATCATAGTCAGCATTGTTCTTCCTCCAAACATGGTGAGTCAAGTTAATGTCAAAGAGCTCAATTTTGGTCTCATCTGACCACAGCACTTTTTCCAGATACTTCTCTGAATCGTTTAGATGTTCATTGGCATGACTGTGCCTTCTTGAGGAGGGGGACTTGCCGTGTTTGGAGGAAGAAAAATGCTGACTATGACCCTAAGAACACCATCTCTACAGTCAAGCATGGCGGTGGAAACATTATGCTTTGGGGCTGTTTCATTGCTTAAAGTACAGACCGACTTTGCCGCATTACGGGGCCATGTATTGTAAAATCTTGGATGAGAACCTTCTTCCCTCAGCCAGAACACTGAAGATGGGTCATGGATGGGTCTTTCAGCATGACAATGACCCAAAAAATACCGCCAAGGCAACAAAGGAGTGGCTCAAGAAGAAGCACATTAAGGTCATAGATTGGCCTAGCAAGTCCCCAGACCTTAATCCTATAGAAAATTTATGGAGGGAGATGAAACTTTGAGTTGCCAAGCAACAGCCAAGAAACCTTATGGATTTAGAGAAGATCTGTAAGGAAAAGTGGGCCAAAATCCCTCCTGAGATGTATGCAAATCTGGTCACTAACTACAAGAAACATCTTACCTCTGTGCTTGCCAACAATGGTTTCTCCACCAAGTACTAAGTCATATTTTGCTTGGGGATCAAATACTTATTTTACCCACTGAACGGCAATTCAATTTATAACATTTGTTTTATGTGTTTTTTCTGGATTTTTGATTGATATTCTGTCCCTATCATTTAAAATACCCCTATGATAAAAATTATAGACCCTTAATTTCTTTGTAAGTGGGCAAACTTACAAAATCTGCAGGGGATCAAATAATTATTTTCCCCACTGTAATAATACAAAATTGGGAGATATCCAAATAACATATACCACCACATGAAGGCCCAATTTTTCCTAAACAAAAAAAGAAAATTAGCTGCAAATATATACGTACATTTCTAAGTTATACTTACACATGTTGCAAAAGCAGGTGCAGACATTAACCGGTTCCCGACCGGCGCATGCCGATGTACGTCGGCAGAATGGCACGGCTCGGCAAATGGGCGTACCCGTACGTCCCTTTAAATTTGCCGCCGTGCCATTGCGTGCGCGCCGGCGCGCCCCAGCGGGAACTCCGTGAGTCGGGTCGCGGGTCCCGCGGACTCGATCGCCGCGGGATACCCGCGATCGCCTCACGGAGAGGAAGAACGGGGAGATGCTAATGTAAACAAGCATCTCCCCGTTCTGCCTAGTGACAGTGTCACTGATCTTCCTGTGATCGGGAGAAGAGATCAGTGACGTGTTACACGTAGCCACGCCCCCCCACAGTTAGAAACACTCCCCAGGACATACTTAACCCTTACACTGCCCCCCTAGTGGTTAACCCCTTCACTGCCAGTGTCATTTACACAGGAATCAGTGCATTTGTATAGCACTGATTGCTGTATAAATGACAATGGTCCCAAAAATGTGTCAAAAATGTCCGATGTGTCCGCCATAATGTCGCAGTCACGATAAAAATCACTGATCACCGCCATTACTAGTAAAAAAAAAAATTATTAATAAAAATGCCATAAAACTATCCCCTATTTTGTAGGCGCTATAATTTTTGCACAAACCAATCAATAAATGCTTATTGCGATTTTTTTTTTTTTTTACCAAATATATGTAGAAGAATAAGTATCGGCCTAAACTGAGGAAAAAAAATGTTTTTTTAAATATTTTTTGGGGATATTTATTATAGCAAAAGTAAAAAATAATGCATTTATTTTCAAAATTGTCGCTATTTTTTTGTTTATAGCACAAAAAATAAAAACCGCAGAGGTGATCAAATACCACCAAAAGATAGCTCTATTTGTTTGAAAAAAAAGGACATCAATTTTGTTTGGGAGCTACGTCGCACGACCGCGCAATTGTCAGTTAAAGCAACGCAGTGCCGAATCTCAAAAAACGCACTGGTCAGGAAGGGGGTAAATTCTTCCGGGGCTGAAGTGGTTAAGATTTGTTTTACCTTTTGCATTATAGGGAGGGGGTGTTTACTCATTTAGCTGAAGTTCTGTACCTTCTTTATTTTTCACAAAGCCTTAAAGCGCTTGAGAGGTTGGGAAGATGTCGATAGCGAAATCCAGGAAATGTATCAAGAGGATCAGTCAGAAAAGGCAGAGGGGCGCCTGTCAGTCAAGAACTTGTGCTCATTGCGTCCACTGCGTTGGCAGCTCATCTCTATCATTGTATTGAATATGGGGCAGCAGTTGTCAGGAATCAATGCCGTGAGTGATGGAAATTCTACAACTTTTCTTGCAATCTGATAATTTTAGCCAATTCCTACTATTAAAGCTTCTTACATGCATTGAGCAAATGATCCGGTTCGCCCATCCATACATTCGAGGTGGATGGAGGAATGCTTCCAGCTATGCTTTTGTATTCTGACAGTGGGAAGCTTTCCCTGCTGTCAAAATACAGTGCTCAGGGTTGCTGGCTATAGCCAGCGGCACTGATTGTTCGTGAAATATCTGACAGACTGGTTGTACACAAGTCCACTTGTAAACAACCAGCCTGCATATACATGGATTGAAATTTGTCAAGTCCCAGCTGAACCAGCTGAATTTTGATCCAAATATGGCCAGCTTTAGAAGCTAGACAAAACTGACACATAAAAACCAGAACAAAATGTAGCTCTCAAAGATAAAATCAGATGTTGCACATTTCTAGCTATCGTTTATGACCCTTTAAGTTATATCATCATGGCATACAAATGCCAATACATCCCAATTTAGATTAGATTAGATTCTTCACGCCAAAAAATGCATTTTCTATTTTTGAAGCCAGTCTGGTGGATTTACTATGATGCTTAGGGTCATTGTCCTGCTGCATCACCCAACTTCTACTAAGCGCCAGCTTCAGGCTGGCAGGCAGCCATCCTGACATTATCCTATAGGATATTTTGGCAAGCTTTGGAATTTATTTTCCTCTTGGTCATGACAAGTGGTCCAGGCCCTGAGGCAGCAAAGCAAGCCCAAATCATGATATTCCCTCCACCATAGTTTACCAATGGGATGAGATTTTGATGTTGGTAAGATGTGCCCGTTTTACTTCATACATAGTGCTGAGTATTCTTCCCGAACAATTCAACTTTTGTTTCATAAGTCACAAAATATTTTCCCAGTAGAATTGCAGTTTACCAAGGTGCTCTTTGGCAAACTTCAGGTGTGCAGCAATTTTTTTGGAGCGCTTCATATGTGGTGTTCTGCCATGGGCATCCTTCTTGTTCAAAGATTTGCGTATGGTAGACTGAATAGGGATGTTTTCCAGTTCCAGTAATGCCTTCAAGGCTTTAACTGTTACTCGTGGTTTCTTCTTTACCTCATTGAGGATTTTTCAGAAATAAAAAACTGATAATTGGCATGTGCGTATGTATTCACCCACTGTGTTATGAAGCCCATAAAAAGCTCTGGTGCAACCAATTACCTTCCAAAGTCACATAATTAGTGAAATGATGTCCATCTGTGTGCAATCTAAGTGTCACATGATCTGTCATTACATATACACACCTTTTTGAAAGGCCCCAGAGGCTGCAACACCTAAGCAAGAGGCACCACTAACCAAACACTTCCATGAAGACCAAGGAACTCTCCAAACAAGTAAGGGACAATGTTTTTTATAAAAAAATATAAAAAATCTTTGATGATCCCTAGGAGCACCATCAAATCTATCATAGCCAAATGGAAAGAACATGGCACAACAGCAAACCTGCCAAGAGACGGCCACACACCAAAACTCACGGACAAGGCAAGGAGGGCATTAATCAGAGAGGCAGTACAGAGACCTAAGGTAACCCTGGAGGAGCTGCAGAGTTCCACAGCAGAGACTGGAGTATCTGTACATAGGACGACTATACTGCATAGAGTTGGGCTTTATGGCAGAGTGGCCAGAAGAAAGCCATTACTTTCAGCAAAAAACAAAATGGCACGTTTTGGGTTTACGAAAAGGTATGTGGGAGACTCCAAAAATGTATGGAGGAAGGTGCTCTGGTCTGATGAGACTAAAATTTAACTTTTTGGCCATCAAAGAAAACGCTATGTCTGACGCAAACACATTATCCAAAGAACGCCATCCCCACAGTGAAACATGGTGGGGGCAGCATGATGCTGTGGGGATGTTTTTTAGCGGTCGACAGAGGTTCACCTTGCAGCAGGACAATGACCCCAAATACACCGCTAAAACACTTGAGTGGTTTAAGGGGAAACATTTAAATGTGTTGGAATGGCCTAGCGAAAGCCCAGACCTCAATCCAATAGAAAATCTGAGGTCAGACTTAAAGATTGCTGTTCACAAGCTCAAACCATCCAGCTAGGTTCAACAGATTCGCCATCAATCATTGATCATCTGTCCACTCTCACTATTAGAGTCAGAGATAATTTCTTGTTCATTAACCTCAAGCTGGGGGCTGGATTCTAGTTCCTCCAGCTAGCTGCTGCCTTAACCCCGGTTTTAAAGGTCAAAGTAATGACGTATATATACTATGGGAGGTCAGCAAGTGGTTAAGCTGACCTGAGAGTCTAATAAAATTTCAAACTCTGTGTTGTCAATTGCTCTGTTACACCAGGTGTACTATAATCTCTGTAATTTGAATCTTCTTTATATCATGACTTTCTTGTTACTTTGTTAAACTTCAATAGGCCTCAATATACGGAGTTTTCCTTTATCATATGATCTGGTGTCCATTTCTTTAAAATAGCATGTTCAGCCAGGTGTGTCAGAGAGGCTGGAAGGTTGAGGCCAGCCTCAGATGACCCATGTCAACCGGTGGCACCTTCGGGGTTATATATACACACACAAGTATGCACCAATATAGATACATACATACATTACATACCAATAAAGTGTAAGCATTAGCCCAGGTAAATAATACAAATGTATTCAAATGAATGCATATATTTCAAAAGTAAGAAAAAGATACTAATACAATATTTGCATAAAAAAAACATAAAATAGTGTGCTAACATTTTTGGGAATTTGTATATGATGGAATAATGGACTGTACAGCTCTGGGAAAGAAACTATACTTCAATCTGTTAGTACAGATACTCCTACAGCATATTTCACATTTACTAATTTGAATTTTGTTTCCTTTCAGGTATATTACTATGCAGACAGTATATACGGAGCAGCTGGAGTGGCAGATGACACTGTTCAGTATGTCACAGTGGCAACTGGATCTGTCAATGTTCTAATGACTTTGGGTGCGGTGAGTTCTGTGGTTGCTCAATGCTCATAGGTGAGCAGATTTATCCTGGGGAACAACAAGCAGAGAGGTATCTTTCTGTCCTGCTCACCACGATATTCAGCTGATGATGTAAGTGGCACATAGGTGGTTCTTTGTTCCTTCATTCTTCTTTATAAAGGAATGAAGGATCAAGAGCTGATCACATGAACCATTTCCAATAAGCTGAAAATCTCTGTGTGTATTACCAAGCATCTTAGATTGTCTGAGGCTTTCTAAAGTTGGCTATACACTAGTAGATTTTTAAACAAATGTTCACATGAAGACTCGTTCAAACATTTGCACAAAAATTCACAGCGTATTTGATGACTTGATAAATGTTGTTCGAAACTACTTTGAAATGTTGTTTGCTTTTAACATTCCATTTTGAATGGCATGGACTTTCTCAAATAAAAAACCACGTACACTATTAGAAATTTGTTCATTTTAGAACATTTTTCCAGCGCCTTTAAATTTTCTCCAGTTGATAAAAAACGTCAATTTAACCCTACTAACCCTTAGAAAGTCATGAAATTGAAAAATTTGTATTAATACAGTGCCTTGAAAAGAGTATTCACACCCCTTGAAATTTTCCACATTTTGTCATTTTACAACCAAAAACGTAGATGCACGCCACACTTTTCACATATTTATTTGTAAAACATTTTAAAAACCATTTATAAATTCCTTCCACTTTACAATTATGTGCCACTTTGTGTTGGTCTATCACAGGGGTCTTCAAACTATGGCCCTCCAGTTGTTCAGGAACTACAATTCCCATCATGCCTAGTCATGTTTGTGAATATCAGAGTTTTACAATGCGTCATGGGACGTGTAGTTCCGCAACAGCTGGAGAGCCGTAGTTTGAAGACTCCTGGTCTATCACATAAAATCCCAATAAAATACATTTACGGTTTCGGTTGTAACATGACAAAATGTGGAAAATTTCAAGGGATATGAATACTTTTTCAAGACACTGTATATGGCCAGCTTTAAAGGGGTTTAAGGGGGTACAGAAAGATATGACCATAGAAAGGAAAGATAGCAAATAGTTTCAGGACTAGGGGAGTAATTTACGAAAGCCGTGCGCCATCAGTAGAGGCGTACGGTGAGGTGCAACGCACATTTTCATATTTACGAAAATGGTGCGCCGGTGACAGAGCACGAATCCCCAACTTACTATATCGATCTCGGCGCACGGGAGAATGCAATCTGTGCGCAACTATGGACATGGCGCACGGCATCTCCAAATCAATATTGCCAATATTATGGGGTGATGTGTGGAAGTTTAGTAACAACTGCCCAAGTAATATGCCCAAAATAGAATGAGAAAGTAACTTTTTCAGAGAAAGCCTGCTGTGCCTGCAAGTACGTTTAGAACTGTGTAAGATCAATGTAAGCAGTGCGCATGCGCAAGCAGCTGTTGTGCTCGTTCACATGCGTTTGTTCACTGTGCCACCAAAAAACTTAGTAAATGTCAAGCAACGTACATGCAATTGCATGGGTTGCACCTCTAAACTTGACACATTTTTTTTTACGCTGGTTTACCCTTATGTATTTTTTTAAGGAGATTTGCACACAGGTCATGTTAGCATGTTACGTTGTCAACATGTGACATGCACCTTGTTAAAATTATGTAAAATGACTCTAGCTCCTCTAGCTCCTTCTAAAAGGGCATTTAACCTCCCCTCTAATGCATATAATTTTCTTGGGCTAGCTTTTGCTTTTAAAGGGAACTCCACACTCCATTGTCCAGTGCTCTTGTCTCCCCCCTCTAACCCCTTGGATTTCCATGGGCTAACTTTTGCTTTTAAAGGGGAACTCCAGACTCCATTCTCCAGTGCTCTTGTCTTCCCCATCTAATCCCTTGGATTTCCATGGGCGCACTTTTGCTTTTAAAGGGGAACTCCAAACTCCATTCTCCAATGCTCTTGTCTACCTCCTCTAACCCCTTGGATTTGTAAGGGCTAACTTTTGCTTTTAAAGAGGAACTCCACACTCCATTCTACAATGCTCTTGTCGACCCCCTCTTACCCCTTGAATTTCCATGTGCTAACTTTTGCTTTTAAAGGGGAACTCCACACTCCATTCTATTCTCAAAAGGCTGTGAGCTGCCTTCACCAATCCAAACCACATCCTTTTTCAGAGCATACAACAGGGCCAGCTAGGAAAGGGTCGAGAAAAGCGATCGCCCAACCCCCTCCTGAATCATACAAGGCCACATGCACTCAACATAGCTTACCTTTGGGGCATCTTGGGCTCAGCCCAACACCAACCACAAAGCACTTAGTACCCACTAGTTCAAAGGAGTTTTCCACATTCCATAAAACGCCCCCTGTCTGCAGCCCCCGACAACCCCAGCCTTGGGTTGTGTGGAAGAGGCCCTTGTCCCCTGAATAAGGGAACAAGGTGGTTGACTTTTTGGGTGCCCAAGCCCCTCCTGCCCCCAAGCATCCACTCCCCTTTCATGGGCTGGCTTGCTGTGTGTTTGGCTAGGGGTTTGTTAGTGTGTGGGAGGGGCACAATATTTTTTTAGTTTGGGGTGGTATTTTTAACGTGGGGGTTCTCATTTTAAGCCTTAACAGACCCAAATGGCCTTGTATGTATTGGGGGCAGGCTATTTTTTGTTTTGGGTTAAAATATTTTAATAATTTTTGATTTATTCTTACATAGGGTGGTGTTTGTGTGGGTCATGTGTGTATGTCTAAATGATTTGGCCTCAAAACACACACCTACTTCCTGTGTAGAGATTCACTTCCGGGCCAATGTATATCGCTTCCTGCTTCAGTGTGTGTGTGTGTGTGTGTGTGTGTGTGTGTGTGTGTATATATATATATATATAGAGAGAGAGAGAGAGAGAGAGAGAGAGAGAGAGAGAGAGAGAGAGATATATCTATAGATGTATGTTCTTGTGTCCACCAGCAGAGAGAAGTTGCGTAGATGCCACACTCCCAATTCTGGAGGCATAATAATCAGTCTAGCACAGGGGTTTTTAAAAGTACGGCCCTCCAGTTGTTCAGGAACTACAATTCTCATCATGTCTAGTAATGTCTGTGAATGTCAGAGTTTTACAATGCCTCATGGGATGTGTAGTTCCGCAACAGCTGGAGAACCGTAGTTGGAAGATTCCTGATCACTCTAGCATGTCTTGAAAAAAGGTGGTTTTTTCAAGTGCCTTGTATAATGCCCAAGGGATATCGTTTGGAAAATACAAGTGGGTCATGGCACATCTACAGTCCAAATTTGGCACTTAAAGCGGGATTCCGGCCAGCGATTTTTTTTTTTTTAAGTCAGCAGCTACAAACACTGTAGCTGCTGATTTTAAATAAGTACACTTACCTGTCCTGGGTGCCCGCGATGTCGGCCGCCCGAGGCCGACCCGTCCCTTGGCTCTCGGGTCCCGGCACCACCATCCTAACTAAGGGAAACAGACAGTGGAGCCTTGCGGCTTCACTGCCAGTTTCCTACTGCGCACGTGCGAGCGGCGCTCTGTGAATGGCCCCGTGGTTTTCTGGGAACACACACAGTTGACAGAAGGCATCGGGGTCGCTCACCAAGGAACAGGACACGCCGCGGAATAGGAAGAGGCAGATTAGGAAGACTGCCTAGCAACAAGGGTTCAGGTAAGTTTTAAATTTTTTTTTTTATTTTTTGTTTTAGGATTTTTGGTGCAATTTTTTTTTCAGGGTGGCCCTCCACTTTAAGATGGTCATGCACTATGCAATCTGATTGGCCAATCTCTGTACAACTCGATATTTAAACAAAATAGGTAATAGGAAGACGCACTTGAACAATGAATTCAAAATATAGGAAATAAAACAGGCTCTTGCACTAAATCTAATTTATTTAAGATCTGACTGATTGCAGTGTATGGTCACCTTTAAAGATTAAGATCTGAAAATATAAATTTTTTGGGTTTAGCAACACTTCTTTGTTCTTTGTAATGTGTTCAAAGATTTGAGTAAAAAAAAAAAAAAAGAAAAAACACATTTCATAGCTATATTAGAGGTGATAGGAATGAGATTAGCATCAAAAGGGTTAACTGAGTACACCTACTAATTGCCTAACAAGACACATCCAATGCGATGAAATTAACCAATTGTATTGGGTGTACGCTAATATCAATGAGAAAACCGCAGTTACTCTAGCGCCAGTTGCAGTTTACATATGAAGGTATTTATTAACGTTATTTGTGCTTCAATGTGCGCCGGTTCGCACATTCATTTAATGACTTTTCAGGCGCACCAATTAATGTATGAACTGGTGCAGTGCCTTCTTCTTAGTAAATCACCCCCCATGTGTCTTATTATCTTAAAGTGGAACTATCGTCAAAATCAAAAATTACATTTTTGGTCATAGTTTCATTTTAAGCTTGTGTTTTCACATCCATACAATTTTGCATAAGCTTTTATAAGAAATAGATTTATATTTTCTGTAACATGATTCCTAATTTTCATCTGTTTTATATTCTTTTTGACTGCTCTGCAGATAATATAAATGTGTCTTGTCTTCACTCTGTGGTTGCAGGTCGTCATTGTGGATTCGTGGGGTAGACGACTATTACTGCTTATAGGCTTCGGGACATGTTGCATTGCTTGTGTAGTTTTAACTATTGCTCTGGTTTATCAGGTAGGAATACTGTGGCTTTTTAAAGAATATGCACTGAATATAAGTTCTTGAACACTGAACTGATCATTAAGTAAAGATCCAAATCACTATAAATGGTTGCTTGTGTATCTAACCCTAGGCTCCATGCACACTGGCAAAAAAAAAGGTTGATTCTACAGGCGTTTGACGTTTTTTTCACCTGCCTATAGAAACATTTCTATTGTATTGGGTCTTTGCA